>NC_041384.1:673877953-673955144 GCF_002162155.2 Triticum dicoccoides
GGCCACCTCCTTTATTTCTGGACGTCGGGTCCAAGTCTCCTGGATCATGTTCGGTGAGAAAATCATGTTCTCGAAGGTTTCATTCCGTTTGGACTCCGTTTGATATTCCTTTTCTTTGAAACCCTAAAATAGGCAAAAAAACAGCAATTCTGGGCTGGGCCTCCGGTTAATAGGTTAGTCCTAGAAATAATATAAAAGTGGATAATAAAGCCCAATAATGTCCAAAACAGTAGATAATATAGCATGGAGCAATCAAAAATTATAGATACGTTGGAGACGTATCAAGCATCCCCAAGCTTAATTCCCGCTTGTCCTCGAGTAGGTAAATGATAAAAACAGAATTTTTGATGTGGAATGCTACTTGGCATAATTTTAATGTAATTCTTCTTAATTGTGGTATGAATATTCAGATCCGAAAGATTCAAGATAAAAGTTCATATTGCCATAAAAATAATAATACTTCAAGCATACTAGCAAAGCAAACATGTCTTCTCAAAATAACATGGCCAAAGAAAGTTATCCCTACAAAATCATATAGTCTGGCTATGCTGTATCTTCACCACACAATGTATTTAAATCATGCACAACCCCGATGACAAGCCAAGCAATTGTTTCATACTTTTGACATTCTCAAACTTTTTCAATCTTCACGCAATACATGAGCGTGAGCCATGGATATAGCACTATAGGTGGAATAGAATGGTGCTTGTGGATAAGACAAAAATGAGAAGATAGTCTCACATCAACTAGGCGTATCAACGGGCTATGGAGATGCCCATCAATATATATCAATGTGAGTGAGTAGGGATTGCCATGCAACGGATGCACTAGAGCTATAAGTATATGAAAGCTCAAAAAGAAACTAAGTGGGTGTGCATCCAACTTGCTTGCTCATGAAGACCTAGGGCATTTTGAGGAAGCCCATCGTTGGAATATACAAGCCAAGTTCTATAACAAAAATTTCCCACTAGTATATGAAAGTGACGAAATGAGAGACTCTCTACTATGAAGATCATGGTGCTACTTTGAAGCACAAGTGTGGTAAAAGGATAGTAGCATTGCCCCTTCTCTCTTTTTCTCTCATTTTTTTATTTGGGCCTTTTCTCTCTTTTTATGGCCTCTTTTTTTTCGTCCGGAGTCTCATCCCGACTTGTGGGCGAATCATAGTCTCCATCATCCTTTCCTCACTGGGACAATGCTCTAATAATGATGATCATCACACTTTTATTTTCTTACAACTCAACAATTACAACTCAATACTTAGAACAAAATATGACTCTATATGAATGTCTCCAGCGGTGTACCGGGATATGCAATGACTCATGAGTTACATGTATGAAAGAATTATGAATGGTGGCTTTGCCACAAATACAATGTCAACTACATGATCATGCAAAGCAATATGACAATGATGGAGTGTGTCATAATAAACGGAACGGTGGAAAGTTGCATGGCAATATATCTCAGAATGGCTATGGAAATGCCATAATAAGTAGGTATGGTGGCTGTTTTGAGGAAGGTATATGGTGGGTGTATGATACCGGCGAAAGGTGCGCGGTATTAGAGAGGCTAGCAATGGTGGAAGGAAGGAAAATGCGTATAATCCATGGACTCAACATTAGTCATAAAGAACTCATATACTTATTGCAAAAATCTACAAGTTATCAAAGCAAAGTATTATGTGCATGCTCCTAGGGGTATAGATTGGTAGGAAAAGACCATCGCTCGCCCCCGACCGCCACTCATAAGGAAGACAATAAACAAATAAATCATGCTCCGACTTCATCACATAACGGTTCACCATACGTGCATGCTACGGGAATCACAAACTTTAACACAAGTATTTCTCAAATTCACAACTACTCAACTAGCACAACTTTAATATCACCATCTTCATATCTCAAAACAATTATCAAGCATCAAACTTCTCATAGCATTCAATACACTCATAAGAGAATTTTATTATTAATCTTGTATACCTAGCATATAAGGATTTTTAAGCAAATTACCATGCTATTAAAGACTTCTAAAAATAATCTAAGTGAAGCATGAGAGATTAATAGTTTCTATAAAACAAATCCACCACCGTGCTCTAAAAGATATAAGTGAAGTACTAGATCAATACTATATAACTCAAATGATATAAGTGAAGCACATAGAGTATTCTAATAATTTCCAAATCATGTATGGCTCTCTCAAAAGGTGTGTACAACAATGATGATTGTGGTAAACTATAAAATAAAGACTCAAATAATACAAGACGCTCCAAGCAAAACACATATCATGTGGTGAATAAAAATATAGCTCCAAGTAAAGTTACCGATAGAAGTAGACGAAAGAGGGGATGCCTTCCGGGGTATCCCCAAGCTTTGGATTTTAGGTGTCCTTAGATTATCTTGGGGGTGTCATGGGCATACACAATCTTAGGCTCTTTCAACTCCTTGTTCCATAATCCATCAAATCTTTACCCAAAACTTGAAAACTTCACAACACAAAACTTAAAGTAGGAAATCTCGTGAGCTCCGTTAGCGAAAGAAAACAAAAGACCACTTCAAGGTACTGTAATTAACTCATTATTTATTTATATTTGTGTTAAACATATTGTATTCCAACTTCTCTATGGTTTATAAACTATTTTACTATCCATAGATTCATCAAAATAAGCAAACAACAAACGAAAAACAGAATCTGTCAAAAACAGAACAGTCTGTAGTAATCTGTAGCTAGAGCAAGATCTGGAACCCAAAAAATTCTAAAATAAATTTCTGGACGTGAGAAATTTATCTATTAATAATCTTCAAAAATAATTAACTAAATATCACTTTCCAAATAAAAATGGTAGCAGTTCTCGTGAGTGCTAAAGTTTCTGTTTTTTACAGCAAGATATCAAGACTTTCCCCAAGTCTTCCCAACGGTTATACTTGGCACAAACACTAATTAAACACAAAAAACACAACCAAAACAGAGGCTAGGTAAATTATTTATTACTAAAGAGGAGGTAAAAGTAAGGAATAAACATAAAATTGGGTTGCCTCCCAACAAGCGCTATCGTTTAACGCCCCTAGCTAGGCATAAAAAGCAAGGATAGATCTAGGTATTGCCATCTTTGGTAGGCAATCCATAAGTGGCTCTCATAATAGATTCATAAGGTAATTTAATTTTCTTTCTAGTAAAGTGTTCCATGCCTTTCCCTAACAGAAATTGGAACCTAATATTTCCTTCCTTCATATCAATAATTGCACCAATCGTTCTAAGGAAAGGTCTACCAAGAATAATAGGACATGAAGGATTGCAATCTATGTCAAGAACGATAAAACCTAAGGTCACATAATTCCTATTTGCAACAATAATAACATCATTAATTCTTCCCATATGTTTCTTAATAGTGGAATCCGCAAGGTGCAAGTTTAGAGAGCAATCATCAAAATCACGGAAACCTAACAAATCACACAAAGTCTTTGGAATCGTGGAAAACACTAGCACCCAAATCACATAAAGCATAGAACTCATGATCCTTATTCTTAATTTTAATAGTTGGTTCCCACTCATCATAAAGTTTTCTAGGGATAGAAACTTCCAACTCAAGTTTTTCTTCATGAGATTGCATCAAGGCATCAACGATATGTTTAGTAAACGCTTTATGTTGACTATAAGCATGAGGAGAATTTAGCACGGATTGCAACAAGGAAATACAATCAATAAAAGAGCAATTTTCATAATTAAATTCCTTGAAATCCAAAATAGTGGGTTTAGCAACATCTGGGGTTTAAATTTCTTCAATCCCACTTTCATCAAATTTAGCATCAAGATCTAAAAACTCTGAATTTTTGGAACGCCTTCTAGGTAGAGGTGGATCATATTCAGTCCCATCATTATCAAGGTTCATATTGCAAAACAAAGAATTAATAGGGGACACATCAATAACTTTTAGATCTTCATCTCTATTTTCATAGGAACTAGAAGAACACGTTCTTATAAAGGCATCTTTCTTAGCACGCATCCCAGCGGTTCTTTCTTTGCACTCATCAATGGAAAATCTCATGGCTTTGAGAGACTCATTGATATCATGCTTAGGAGGAATAGATCTAAGCTTTAAATAATCAACATCAAGAGAAATTCTATCAACGTTCCTAGCCAACTCATCAATCTTAAGCAATTTTTCTTGAATCAAAGCATTCAAATTCTTTTGTGAAGTAATAAATTCTTTAATATTAGATTCAAAATCAGAGGGATTACTAGGATAAGGCCTAGTGAGGGAGTCCTGGATTAGGGGGTCTCCGGACAGCCGGATTACATCCTTTGGCCGAACTGTTAGACTATGAAGATTACAAGATTGAAGACTTCGTCTCGTGTCCGGATGGGACTCTACTTGGCGTGGAAGGCAAGCTTAGGCAATACGGATATGTATATCTCCTCCTTTGTAACCGACGTTGTGTAACCCTAGCCCTTTCCGATGTCTACATAAACCGGAGGGTTTTAGTCCGTAGGACAACAGACAATCATACCATAGGCTAGCTTCTAGGTTTTAGCCTCTTCGATCTCGTGGTAGATCAACTCTTGTAATACTCATATCATCAAGAATAAATCAAGCAGGACGTAGGGTTTTACCTCCATCAAGAGGGCCCGAACCTGGGTAAAACATCGTGTCCCCTGCCTCCTGTTACCATCCGCCGGTTTTGACACCGACATTGGTGCTTTCATTGAGACTTCCTCTGTGTCGTCGCTGTTAGGCTTGATGGCTCCTTCGATCATCGTTAGCGATGTAGTCCAGGGTAAGACTTTTCTCCCCGAACAGATTTGTATATTCGGCGGCTTCGCACTATGGGCCAACTCGCTTGGCCATCTGGAGCAGATCTAAAGTTACGCCCCTGGCCGCCAGGTCAGGTTTGGAAGCTTAAACTACATGGCCGATATCCGCGGAGACTTGATCTTCGACGGATTCGAGCCTCTGCCTTGTGCGTCACGCGGTCACGATGAGTACGATTTAGCTCTACCATCAGACAGTGTTCAGAAGATCACACCGGCAGCTGCTCCGACCGTCAATTCGGAGCCAGTTGCGCCGTCCATGGACTGGTGGATGGACCCCGCCACGGAGGCCTTACCCTCAGCAGTGATCAAGCCGAACATCGACCTTACCCTGCACGAGAGCCGTGTTGTCAGACTGCCGGATCCTTCTCCGGCCACGGACTCCGAACCGCCTGCGCCCGTTCCTAGCGAATCCGATTGGGCGCCGATCATGGAGTTTACCTCTGCGGATATTTTTCAGCACTCGCCCTTTGGCGACATACTGAACTCATTAAGGTCTCTCTCCTTGTCAGGAGGATCCTGGCCGAACTATGTCCGACAGGATTGGGATGCGGATGACGAGGAAATTCACTGCCCACCCACCACCCACTTAGTAGCCACTGTCGACGACTTAACCGACATGCTCGACTTCGACTCCGAAGACATCGACGGTATGGACGACGATGCAGGAGACGTAGAGGAACCACTGCCCACAGGGCACTGGACAGCCACCTCATCATACGATATATACATGGTGGACACACCCAAAGAAGGCAATGGCGACGAGACATCGGAGGATGACCCATCCAGGAAGCAACCTAAGCGCCGGCGTCAGCGGCGCCGCTCTAAGTCCCGCCGAAGCAAAAACGGTGATTCCGGCACAGGAGATAACAACACTCCGGACAGTGCCGAAGACAACCGCTTCCAACAAGATTTAGCACAGGAGGATGGAGAAGCCAGCCCTCATGAGAGAGCGGCAGATAGAGAGGAAGAGGATAATAATTACATACCTCCCTCCAAAGACGAGGCAAGCCTCAACGATGATGAATTCGTCGTGCCAAAGGATCCCGTCGAACAAGAGCGCTTCAAGCGCCGGCTTATAGACACGGCAAGTAGCCTTAAGAAAAAGTAGCAGCAGCTTCAAGCTGATCAAGATCTGCTAGCTGACAGATGGACTGAAGTCCTCGCGGCCGAGGAATATAAACTCGAACGCCCTCCAAGAGTTACCCAAAATGTAGGTTGCTACCCCGACTGGAGGAAGAAGCGTATGACGCGGCTGATCGGCCACCTCGTGGCCGCGATAGAGAGGCATTCCAGCCAAAAGCTCAGCCTGCACCCCGACGCCATTCAAATAAAAAGGCATGGGGAAATACGCCAGACCTGCGAGACATATTGGAGGACAAAGCAAAACATGCAAGATCAATCTACGGATCACGAGGGTGCACCATTGTGCGAGATGATAAACGTCACGCCGGATACAGTAAAAGTAAATCCGGCCGGGCCAAACACAGCGGGCAAGACTCATTGGAGCTGCGTCGCCGTCTAGCCCAGTACAGAGGCGCCGCACACCCCTTATGCTTCACTAACGAAGTAATGGATCATCAAATCCCAGAGGGTTTCAAACCCGTAAATATAGAATCATACGACGGCACAACAGATCCTGCGGTATGGATCGAGGATTTCCTCCTGGATATCCACATGGCACGCGGTGATGATCTACACGCCATTAAATATCTCCCACTCAAACTCAAAGGACCAGCTCGACATTGGCTCAATAGCTTGGCAGCAGAGTCCATTGGCTGTTGGGAGGATCTAGAAGCCGCATTCCTCGACAACTTTCAGGGCACTTATGTGCGACCACCAGATGCCGATGACTTGAGCCACATAATTCAGCAGCCAGAGGAATCGGCCAGGCAATTCTGGACACAGTTCCTAACAAAGAAAAATCAAATTGTCGACTGTCCGGATGCAGAGGCTCTAGCAGCTTTCAAGCACAACATCCACGATGAGTGGCTAGCCCGGCACCTTGGTCAGGAAAAGCCGAAATCTATGGCAGCCATCACGACACTCATGACCCGCTTTTGTGCGGGAGAAGACAGCTGGCTGGCTTGCAGTAATAACATATCAAAGAACCGTGGTACTTCGGATACCAAGGACGGCAATGGCAGGTCACGTCGCAACAAACATAAGCGCCACATTAACAGCGACAATCCTGAGGATACGGTAGTCAATGCCAGATTCAAAGGCTCTAAACCCGGTCAGCGGAAAAAGCCATTTAAAAGAAGCACTCTGGGGCCGTCCAGTTTGGACCGTATACTCGATCGCTCGTGTCAAATACACGGCACCCCCGACAAGCCAGCCAACCACACCAATAGGGATTGTTGGGTGTTCAAGCATGCCGGCAAGTTAATTGCCGAAAACAAAGATAAGGGGCCACATAGCAATGACGAGGAGGAGCCCCGGCAGCCGAATACCGGAGGACAGAAGAGGGTCCCCCCACAAGTGCAGACGGTGAACATGATATACGCAACCCACATCCCCAAGAGGGAGCGGAAGCGTGCGCTCAGGGATGTATATGCGTTGGAGCCAGTCGCCCCAAAGTTCAACCCATGGTCCTCCTGTCCGATCACCTTCGATCGCAGGGACCACCCCACTAGTATCCGTCATGGCGGATTCGCCGCACTGGTCTTAGACCCAATTATTGACGGATTTCACCTCACTCGAGTCCTTATGGATGGCGGCAGCAGCCTGAACCTGCTTTACCAGGACACGGTGCGCAAAATGGGTATAGACCCCTCAAGGATCAAACCCACAAAAACGACCTTTAAGGGCGTCATACCAGGTGTAGAGGCCCATTGCACAGGCTCAGTCACACTCGAAGTGGTCTTCGGATCCCCGGATAACTTCCGAAGCGAAGAGTTATCTTTGATATAGTCCCGTTCCATAGTGGTTATCATGCACTGCTCGGGCGAACCGCATTTGCGAGATTCAATGTGGTACCGCATTATGCATACCTCAAGCTCAAGATGCCAGGACCTCAAGGGGTCATTACAGTTAATGGAAACATAGAGCGCTCTCTCCGAACGGAGGAGCACACTGCGGCCCTCGCAGTGGAAGCGCAAAGCAGCCTCTTAAGGACCCGAACACCTTCAAGCGCACCCGGAGTAATCGGCAACTGGACCGCCTGGCACGTCCTGAGCTCGCGTAGCAATGCGGCCCCACCCCGACCCAAGCCAAACGGCGAAATTCGTGCCACGCGTACATAATTACGCATTAAAAATACCATGGGCACAGGCGGGGAGGGGGGCACAACTACGACACGCCCCAATACGCGGCTTAAACCGCACTAGGGGCTTCCCGCTTTGTTATTTTTCTCTTTCAGGACTTTAATCTCTGGAAACCCTGTCCGGCAGCATGATTGCCGAACACATGATGCAGCAACCAAGGAGGCAGAAAGCTACGTCACACCACGGAACTCCCAGGTGGATTATGATAACGAGTGAAATATTTGCTTTAATACTATTCCTCAGCTTGCCCTTGGAAGGGACATAGTCCTACTTTTCGCTTATCGCACTATCTGTATCATTCTGCTTTAACGCACCTTTTTGAATAAACAATGCATAGCATTACGATTATTATTGCATTCTTCTTTATATATATATATATATATATATATGTTCATTAATGACGCCTTACAACCGTACACTTTGGTACATCCAATACACCAGGGGCTTAAGTACCCCACAATATGGTGTGAGAAGTCCGAACACTTTCACAAGTGCGGCACCCCGAACTTATAGCACTATATGCATCAGCTCCGAATCATGTCTTTGGTCAAATGTTGGGTTTGCCCGACTCCTATGTTTTCATACCTTATGTTCCGCTCTATCGGCTAAGGTAGCACTAGGAGAACTACTGCGATTGTGCCTCAGTTTTGCTGGGCTAATCACCTCAGTAGAGAAAGCTAAAACTGACTGTCATGATAAGGCGAGAGACTAGTCGCTGTTCGGCGAGGTTTCGAGTCCCTAAAGACTTATGCCGCTTAGAGCGAGGAGCCGGTCCTGTCCGGCTTAAAGGCGTGTATCGCGCCCCGAATTCAGCCTTCCGAATACTAGGGGATTCGCCGAAATTTAAAATTATAGAATTCTATGGCTAAGTGAGAGTGATAAAGCATTATTAGTCTGGTTGCCTTGTTCGCTGTGTTGAGCACCTCCCTCGAAGGACCCAAAAATGGGAACTAGAGTGGTCAGGTTTATCCCGAACACCCCAGCACTCGCGGCATGGGGGCAGAAGCCGAGGACTAGCCATCTCTTAGATTGGATAAACAACCAAACAGAAGGTAATATTTTAAATTCAAACAAGCGTTGCATAGCGGATATGAAACAAGTTTTCATCATACAGGATCACACGAGCAAGTTTACTCAAATATTACATCCTTTGGACATTCGCCCACTACAAGACGGGCACCCTTCAGGACACCCTCATAATAAATTTTGGGGGTGCGATGCTCCTTGCCCTACGGAGGTCCTTCCTTGATCAGCTTCACGGTGTCTAGCTTGGCCCATTGCACCTTCACACGGGCGAAAGCCCGGCGTGCACCTTTGATGCAGACGGACCGCTTGACGACTTCCAGCCGTGGGCAGGCATCCACAAGCCGCCTCACCAGGCCAAAGTAGCTGTTCGGAAGGGCATCGCCAGGCCACAGCCAGACTATAAAGTCCTTGATGGCCTGTTCGGCCGCCTTGTGTAGCTCGACCAGCTGCTTCAGCTGGTCGCTCATAGGCACCGGGTGTTCGGTCCCAGTATACTGAGACCAGAACAGCTTCTCCGTTGAGCTTCCCTCCTCGGCCTGGTAAAACTGTGCGGCATCTGACACGCTGCGGGGCAAATCTGCGAATGCTCCTGGAGAGCTCCGGATTCGGGTAAGTAATACGTAATTTACTTTCACATGCTTGCTTTGCATATAGAATGCCTTACCCGCCGCTAATTTCTTCATCGCGTCAATCTCCTGGAGGGACTTTTGGGCTTCGGCCTTGGCACTCTTTGCGCTCTCGAGGGCCGTGGCAAGCTCAGACTCTCGCGTCTTCGAGTCAAGCTCCAACGCCTCGTGCTTCGTCACGAGAGCCTGGAGCTCTTGCTTCACCTCGCCCACCCGAGCCTCTTGCCTTTCCCGCTCGGAGCGCTCCTTGGCCGCTTTATCTTCGGCCTCGGACAGCGCTTGCTTTAGGGTCGCCACTTCGGTCGTGGCCCCTGGCAAATTCATGATGATCCTGTTATTTTGCAATCGCATTCTTTTTATACATATCCATAGACTAGGTACTACTTACCTTTGTTCTCCTCGAGCTGCCTCTTGGCAAGGTCGAGCTCGTCCTTGGACCCTTTAAGGTCTTGCTTTAGCGCGGCGACCTCCGCAGTCAGTGCGGCAGATGCCAGCAGCGAAGCCTGCGAACGCATATTGACATACTTATATTAGACTCCTGCGATATTGTTTGATCCTCTGTTCGGCTTTTCTTTGTGAACACCGAACAGAGCATCAGGGGGTACTGTCTATGCGGTAATATTTTGTCGGATTTCGGGTTCCGGCAGACCCTTAAGGTTTGAACTCTGGGGTGCGCACGGAGATTACGCCTTCTACCTCTCCGTCTCGCAAAGATCTAGACTACTGAAAGAACTGCACAAGAGACACAAGGTTTATACTGGTTCGGGCCACCGTTGCGGTGTAATACCCCACTCCAGTGTGTGGTGGGTGGATTGCCTCTTGGGGCTGATGATGATGAACAATACAAGGAAGAACAGCCTCGCGAGGGTCTGCTCTTGGCTGGGGCGATGAACTGTTAGGAGGAGTTCAGTCGCCCTTTTCTTCCTCTCTCTCTCTAACCGCTTCTAATTCTCACTCACTCTCGCTCACTCTTGCTCACTCTTGCTCCCTCTTGCTCACTCTTGCTCCCTCTTGCTTACTCTTGCTCCCCCTCTGCCCCCTTGTTATGTGGGTGGCTGGTCCTATTTATAGAGGCCCTGGTCCTCTTCCCAAATATCGAGCGGGAAGGGAGCCAACAATGGCGGGCTAATTTGAAGGGGGGCCGCAAGTATCAGCTATCCTGACAAAAGCAGTCTTCGCCTGCGTAAAGCTCTCGTGATGACGCGATCTTGGGCTCCACGGTGACCTCCATCTCGTAGCCCTTCTGGTCTGGGTCTCGTTGCACTGAAATGGCAACCTTTGCCTGATGCCTTGGTACTCCACGGCTGCGCTTGCTCCCTTTGCACCAAAGAGGAAAGGAGGTCGCTGCGCGGGCTGGCACCCGCCTGGCGCCTTGAGTCGTCATGGCTTGCGTCACGGGCTCCTCGTGAGGTACCCCGCCTTGATCTCTCCGCCTCCTCGTGAGCCAGCCTGATGAGGCCGCGCCTGAGGAAGCTCCACGTCATCTGCCCCGCGAGGCTTGGCCCCTCGCGACGGTCTTGAGTCTTGTGTTGATGAAGATGGGCCGTGCTGGGGCCCCTTTGAGCCACGCCGCAGGCCGTAGGCAGGCAAGTTTGGGGACCCCCGTTCCCAGAACACCGACAGTAGCCCCCGGGCCCAAGGCGCGCCCGGACTTGGCCGTGCTGAGAGGCGAAAGGGCAAGGGCGAAGCGCCGCGGGCCCTAACAGCCTGCGGCCTTGGGCTCCGCGTGGCGGTTGATGAGACGTGGGCGTCTCCGCTTCCCCATGATGCCTCGGTGATCGCGCGGGTTGGACAAGTCCCTGCATGCAAATCGTGTCATGATTACCTGCGATCGTGGAGGCCGGCGGTTGGCCTTCGCCGGCTATAAGTACGGAACTGCGCGTGCCCTTCTAGTCCATCCCCCCTTGCTTCTCCTTCTTCCCGATCCTTGCTCCGTCTTGCCGCGATGGCTCCGATTTGCCGGTTCTCTGCAGCGGAGAAGGGAAAGGCCCCTCGAGAGGGACCAGACCCGCTCCCGCCGAAGAAACGGCTCGCTCTTCGTGGCCGGGATGAGGAGGACCGTCAGGTGGAGCCTCCGCCGGGATTCCCGCTTCCCTTCCTGGTTCGTGCTCTTGAGGATGTCACCCTTGGCCTTGGCCCCACGGCCCAGACCAAGGCGCGTGTCCTGTCTTCTGCTGCGCTGACGCGGGTCTTCACCCACATCTACCTTCGCGACCCCAGCGTCGACCTCGACAGCCTATTGGAGACAGTAAGCGGCGAGGGAGCTGCCGCCGCTGCCGAGGCCGTGAAGGGTCGCGCGGAGGCTCTGCTGGGGAAGTTCCAGGCCTTCAGTGACAAGTCGAAGCAGGATGCTGCCGGTCCTGTTGCTCCATGAGGCGGGGCCATCCGCGCTGCTCCACCGCCGCCAAGTGACTCCGCTACTGCTCATGTCCTACTTTTAATTCCTGCACATGCATCATGCCTTGGGGAGGCGTTTAAACTCTCGTTTGGTATTGAGACGACAGTATGGACTGTAATATTTGCTTTTAAATTCCTTGAATTTTATGCTTTTCTTCCCTACTTGCTTGTGTTCTACGCCGGCAGAGCCCGGCCCCGTGCGTACCTCACCCAGCATTAGCCCCGACCGGAAACCAGGACGGGGCCAAAGGAGTGAGGGGCTACGGAGCCAGTTAGGCTCCTGAGTCATGATGCTCAGGAGTCCCCCTTGGCGCACGAACAACAAGTAGGGAGGTGTGATGTAGGTGGATCTGCCGTTTTACGTCTGCAGAGCCCAACTCCGCGCGTACCTCACCCAGCATTAGCCCCGACCGGAAACCAGGACGGGACCAAAGGAGTGAGGGGCTACAGAGCCAGTTAGGCTCCTGAGTCGTGATGCTCAGGAGTCCCCCTTGACGCGCAAACAGCGAGTGATGAGGTGAGATGCAAGTGGGACCACCGTTCTACGTCTGCAGAGCCCGGCCCCTCGCGTGCCTCACCCAGCATTAGCCTTTCGGAACTAAGGAGTGAGGGGCTACGGGACCAGTTAGGCCCCTGAGTCGCGATGCTCAGGGGTCCCCCTTGACGCTCAAACGGCCTTCATACCTTGGCTCCGCTCGGGGAGAGACGCGCGACGAACCAGGCCCGAGGGGCCTGGCTGGGCGGTGTACGTCTGGGTGTGACCCAGGTGCAGCCCCCGTGCCCAGCCCCCTCGCGCGGCGCTCCCGAGGGGAGGCGTTGCGATGAGGCTAGACACTGAGCTCTGGGCTCCCTGAGGTTGATGCGGCCCGGGGGCCACCCTCAGTTGTTTATCACCAGTGCGGAGCATAGCGCTTCCGCATGTGTACGGGCATAGCCGCTCCTCGACAGTGTCGTCAGCCAGCGCGGAGCATGGTGCTTCCACTGGTACGTGGGAGGGGGCTCCCCTCCGGGAGGAGCCCCCGGGGCGTGTACAGCCCCGCCCTGACACGTGGCCGGCACTGTAGGGCTAGGTGAGGTGTATCTGCGCACCCGTGAGCCAGCGCGGGACTCACGGGGCCCTACCTCTAGGCGGGTTGCGCTTGGCACTGGGCCTTATCTTGTGCTGTGTTCCTGCAAATTTGGTTAGATGCCGACACTCTACGTTCTCGGGTCCCGGCCCTCGAGCTTGTCTCAGCCGTTGCTGGTATGCTAGGTCGCGATGCCGTGGACATGGCCAGAGGGTGAATGCTGGAGAGCCAATAAGAGCCCTGAGTCGCGTTGCTTAGGTACCCCCCCTTTAACGTGCAAGTGGTCAACATGGAGAAGAAGAGGTGCCGTGGACAGGCATCAAGTAATCAAGCATAATGGGCGAATGCTTAGCCGGAAATAAACGCCAGGGAGATACATGCCGCTGGGCCTGGCCAGAGCGACTTGGGGATGATGCTGCCCGAGGGGCGCCCCCAACAAAGCAAGCTAACGACATGAAATAAAAGGGATACGCACCGCAGGGACGGACCCACGCAGCCTGGGAACGATGCAGGGCGTTCCCAGCTAGAAATGAAACTTGTAAGATGTCACCTGAAGGTGTCGAGGGCGAAGGGGTGTTGGTGCAGCAGACTCGGTGGGCTGCGGAAGCCGAACCTCACGAGCCCCCAGGCCCAGGGGCCTCAGGAGGCTCCGGAGGCACTGGTAGCTCTTCGCGAATCATCTCCATCTCCGCCAAGGTTGTGGAACGCCTGTCTTCTTGAGCCTCCATGATGCCCCTCATGAGGCGCTGGCATGTAGCAACCGCGCTCGGCAAGCCGTAAGGCATGCGAACGTAGCTGTGGGGCAGACCCCCGCAGCGCCCCACTCGCGAGGGCCAGAGGCGCTCCATCGTAGCAACTTTGTTGAGCCCTGGTACGTCGATGCAGACGCGCAGCCCACCATTCTCGCCTGGATGGGGAGCCACAGCCGGTAAACGGCGGCAATCCCTCATGATTCTTGATTCCTGTAGTTCTTGAATGGCCTTGTCGACGAACTCCTGCGGGTCTGACCTTCCTTGCCTTGCTCCTTCTTGAGGGAAACGTGCTTCAAGACACGCCTCCATGTGGTGCCCAAGCGCCTCCCTCGTGACTCTAGCCAGGTCGGTGGCCCTCCAGGGGAGAGCTCCCGAGCCCTGCCTGAGGAGGCGCCGGGCGCGCTTTCCTATGCGATGGAAGGAGGTTCCCCTTGGGCAGACGCGGGCCCTGAGGGGCCCGCCTCCCGAGGGGCCGGTCCGGACTATGTCTTCTTCTTCTTGGGGGTGGTCTCGGGAAGCCTCCTGCCTCCGTGATCTGGGTCTTCCAGTGACACGGCCTGAAAGGCTCACTCCAGGGAACACACTGCGTCCTTCTCTTCACAGGGCACCGTGATGACTCCGCCACTTCCTGGCATCTTGAGGATGTTGTAGCCATGGTGAGTTATGGCCATGAACTTGGCCAGCGCTAGGTACCCGAGGATGTCGTTGTACGGCAGGCGGATGTGGGCGACGTTGAAGTCGATGAGCTCGGTGCGGTAGTTGTTGCGTGCCCCGAAGGTGACAGGGAGGCGGACCTTCCCAATCGGGACCGTGGAGCCGTCGGTGACTCTGGAGACGGCTTGGTTGGCTGAAGCTGGTCGTAGGGCACTTGGAGATTGTTGAACGTTTCCACGGACAGGACGTTGAGCCCTGCCCCACCATCGATGAGGGTCCTGGTGACCAGTACATTGCTGATGACTGGGGAGAAAAGCATCGGGAGGACTCTGGCTGTGGCCGCACACTTGAGTTGAACCGCTGAGCTGAATGTGATGGCGCATGCCGACCACCTGAGAGGGCGCGTTGCTTCAAGCCTGGGGAGAACTGCATTCACTTCGCGGGCAAACTGCTTGAAGATGCGTTGGGAGGCTGGGGCTTGAGCTCCGCCCAGGATGCAGGCGATTGCGTGTGGCTCCTGGAAGCCCTCAGCCCCTTCGTCTTGATGGCGGTCCTCGTTCCTCCTTGGCTGAGGCGGCAGTGGAGGGAGGCCTGCGTTGCCCTGTGGGCGATCCTCACGAGGCTGATCCCTCCAGTCCCCCTCGCGAGGCAGGTCTCGCCAGCGATCCTCACGAGGTTGATCGCGCCACCCTTGGCACGGGCCGCGGTCTTTCCAGCGTCCTGCGTTTCTCCCTCCTCCTCGGCCGTAGCCCCGATCGGCGCGGTCGGGACGACGGCCGATCCTTTCTTCTCGCACGGCGCGGAGTTCTTGGCATTCGTTGGTGTTGTGGGTGTGGAGGTCGTGGTACACACAGTACCGGCTGCCCCTGGAGGACTCAGGCAGATCTTTGCCCCGCTTGGTCTCTGGTTCTGCCGCGAGCACGGCAGCCCCCTTGCGCTTCACGTCCTTGGCCTTGGGCTTCTTCTCTTCTGGGTCTACGGCAGGCAGCTCGAGGAGGGAGAGGCGTCCCTCCTCAGCCCTGGCGCACTTGGTCGCCAAGTTGAACAGCTCCAGGGAGGTGCACAGGTCTTCATGCATCGCCAGCTCCTCCTTCATCTTGACGTCGCGCACACCATCGGAGAAGGCCGAGATGATGGCCTCCTCGGACACCTTGGGGATCTTGAGGCGCGCGCTGTTGAAGCGCCGGATGTACTTTTGCAGGGTCTCTCCGGGCTGTTGCTTGATGCGGCACATGTCGCTCACGGCAGGTGGCCGGTCGCGAGTACCTTGGAAGTTGGCGATGAAGCGGGTGCGCATCTGGTCCCAGGAAGAGATCGTGCCTGGAGCCAGATTCAGGAGCCAGGCGCGAGCTCCTTCCTTGAGCGCCATGGGGAACCAGTTCGCCATGACCTTATCGTCCCCGCTGGCAGCTTCGATGCCCAGCTCATAGAGCTGGAGGAACTCTGCAGGGTCAGTCGTGCCGTCGTAACGAGGAGGCAGGTCTGGCTTGAACTTGCCGGGCCACGCAACGCTACACAGCTCGGTGGTGTAGGCACGGCAGCCTGCGGTGGCCACGAAAGGCTTCGGCTGGTGGAGAGCTTGGTCTTGTGGGTCCCCACGCGCTGCAGCCAGGAGGAGCGCGGGGTCTTGGCGTGCCGGAGCTGGAGCAGGGTCGCGGTGTGCCGGAGCAGGGAGCGCCCGGGCAGCTCCTTGCGGGTGAGGGACTTCTTGGCAGCTCCGTTCTTGGTGCGCTGGTACCTGACGGAGCGGGTTCCGCCCAGGGGCCACGCGCCTTGGAGCCATGGCGTCTTCATGGAGAGGAGGCAGCTGGTACGCCCTCGGAGCTTCGTTGCCCGCGCGGGGCGGGGTGCGGCGCAGCGGAACGAACGGCGCGAGAGAGCCCCCTGTGGCGCGGACGAGCTCGGCGACGCGGTCGAGCCACTCTTCATAGACGTCGTCAACGGGACGGTAGCGCAGGAGCTCGTTTGCCGCGATGAGCGCAGCTCGAGCCTCCAAGGGTGCGCGGAGCGCGCGGGACGAAGAACCAGCTGGTGTGAGCGATGGAGTAGCGGTGTGGCCGTCTTGCCGCATGGATGGATGCTGAGACGATGCTAGCTGCTCGCCCCCCGCCGGGCCGGTGGCGGCATTGATGGCGGGTGATGAGGAACGACGAGGACGTCTGCCGACGGGCGCCATCTGGGCGACGCGGGAAGCGATGGCGGCCCGGCGCTCGGCACGGGCCCGACGAGCGTCGGACATGGACGCGACGGTCGAAGGAGAACGGGGCGGTGGAAGACGAACTCCGGCGCACCCCTACCTGGTGCGCCAAATGTCGGATTTCGGGTTCCGGCAGACCCTTAAGGTTCGAACTCTGGGGTGCGCACGGAGATTACGCCTTCTACCTCTCCGTCTCGCAAAGATCTAGACTACTGAAAGAACTGCACAAGAGACACAAAGTTTATACTGGTTCGGGCCACCGTTGCGGTGTAATACCCTACTCCAGTGTGTGGTGGGTGGATTGCCTCTTGGGGCTGATGATGATGAACAATACAAGGAAGAACAGCCTCGCGAGGGTCTGCTCTTGGCTGGGGCGATGAACTGTTAGGAGGAGTTCAGTCGCCCTTTTCTTCCTCTCTCTCTAACCGCTTCTAATTCTCACTCACTCTCGCTCACTCTTGCTCACTCTTGCTCCCTATTGCTCACTCTTGCTCCCTCTTGCTCACTCTTGCTCCCCCTCTGCCCCCTTGTTATGTGGGTGGTTGGTCCTATTTATAGAGGCCCTGGTACTCTTCCCAAATATCGAGCGGGAAGGGAGCCAACAATGGCGGGCTAATTTGAAGGGGGACAGCAAGTATCAGCTATCCTAACAAAAGCAGTCTTCGCCTGCGCAAAGCTCTGGTGATGACGCCGCCTTGGGCTCCACGGTGACCTCCGTCTCATAGTCCTCCTGGTCTTGGTCTCGTTGCACCGAAATGGCAACCTTTGCTTGATGCCTCGGTACTCCGCGGCTGGGCTTGCTCCCTTTGCACCAAAGAGGAAAGGAGGACGCTGCGCGGGCTGGCACCCGCCTGGCGCCCTGAGTCGTCATGGCTTGCGTCATGGGCTCCTTGTGAGGTACCCCGCCTTGATATCTCCGCCTCCTTGTGAGCCAGCCTAATGAGGCCGCGCCTGAGGAAGCTCCACATCGTCTGCCCCGCGAGGCTTGGCCCCTCGCGAGGGTCTTGAGTCTTGTGTTGATGAAGATGGGCCGTGCTGGGCCCCCTTTGAGCCACGCCGCAGGCCGCAGGTAGGCAAGTCTGGGGACCCCTGTTCCCAGAACGCCGACATATTTTTCCTATATTTTAAACACTTACCTCAAAGCCTGTTAGAAGGCTGGCACAGGCTTCAGTCAATCCGCTCTTGGCGGACTGAACCTTCTGGACCATCGCACTCATAATAGTAGGGTGCTCCTCGTTGATGGAAGCACTGCAAAGCGCTCTCAGCAGATTATTCGGCGCCTCTGGATTGACAGAGGTCACCGGCACATGCGTCTTGCCCCTCTTGGAAGGAGGCCGACTGCCCGAGTCCGGAACCACTGGAGGTTCCGGCGTGGTGTTCGGCTGAGGGCCGAACTCGGAGCCCTCAGGGGCCTTGAGGCGCCTTCGGGACCGTCTCCCCTCGACCCGGTGCCTCTTGAGACACTACCTCGGCATCGTCCGCAGGGCAAGGGGAGGTGGCGGTCGGAAGTGGATCGCTATCCATATCCGACGAGCCCAGGGAGCCGTCCGACGATACATCGATATGGGCTCGTGGCGGCCTGCATAATCATATTCGGCGTTAGGAGAAGCAGTGCGACAAAGGAATGCTATGAGTTACTCTGGTATCCGAATACTTACGACTTTGTCAGGGGCTTGGCCCTGAGCAGCCACTCATCTTCGCCTTCGTCGGCGGTGGTGGAACTGTCCGGAAGGAGAGTCCTTCCCTTCTTGGACCCTTCGGCCTCCCCAGTTGGGGCGACCATCCTTTTCTTGTCTCCCCAACTAAAGGGGGAGCATCTTCTTCTCCCTCCTCTTCTTTGGGGGAGGAGTGTGTCGCAGAGTTATCGGACGATGAGTTCGATGATGCCTGGCATCGGGAACTCTTTCGGGTTCCCTTCGCCTTCTTGGTCTTCTCCGGCACCTTGTAAGGAGCCGGAGTCAGCATCTTCGTCAGGAGAGCGTCTGCTGGGCCTTCGGGCAAAGGAGCCGGATAGTCGATCTGTCCGGCCATCTTCTGCCAGTCATGTCAAAGGTACGGGAGCTTAGATCCCGCATAGAGTCAAACTATGAAAAACAAGTATCCTGTGAGAGGTAAAACAGCTTACCGCGCTGGCTTGGCGCTTCACGCAGAATCCGTGATCCTCGGTAGTGGGAGGGGGAACCTCAGCACCCTTGAATAGCACCCTCCAGGCATCCTCGTCAGTTGTGTCGAAGAGCCTGTTCAGAGTTCGGTGCTCGGCCGGGTCGAACTCCCATAAGTTGAAAGCCCGTTGTTGGCACGGGAGGATCCGGCGGATGAGCATGACCTGGACTATGTTAACGAGTTTGATCTTCTTGTTCACCATGTTTTGAATACATGTTTGGAGTCCGGTCAGCTCTCCCGAACTACCCCAGGACAGGCCCTTCTCTTGCCAGGAGGTGAGCCGCGTGGGGATGCCAGATCGGAACTCGGGGGCCGCTGCCCATTTAGGGTCATGCGGCTCGGTGATGTAGAACCACCTTGATTGCCACCCCTTTATGGTCTCCACGAAGGAACCCTCGAGCCATGTGATGTTGGGCATCTTGCCCACCGTGGCGCCTCTGCACTCCGCCTGGCGGCCGCTCACTACCTTCGGCTTGATATTGAAGGTCTTCAGCCATAAGCCGAAGTGGGGCTTGATGCGGAGGAAGGCCTCACACATGATGATAAATGCCGAGATGTTGAGGATGAAGTTCGGGGCCAGATCATGGAAATCCAGGCCGTAGTAGAACATGAGCCCCCGGACGAATGGGTGGAGAGGGAATCCCAGTCCGCGGAGGAAATGGGTAAGGAACACTACCCTCTCATGGGGCCTGGGGGTGGGGATGAGCTGCCCCTCATCTGGGAGCCGGTGCGCGATGTCATCGGGCAGGTATCCGGCTCTCCTCAGCTTCTTGATGTGTCCCTCCGTGATGGAGGAGACCATCCACCTGCCTCCCACTTCGGACATGGTTGGAGAAGGTCGAGGTGAGAAATGCAGACTTGAGCGCTGGAGCTCGAGTGTGCGAAAATGGATGAGCAAAGGAGGAAGAAGGCGTGGATGAAAAGGTGAATCCTTATCCCTTCATATGGGCGGTCGAAACTATGCGCCCCCACTAGCCTGGTAAAACTCGCTTATCCCCTAAGCGCCATAATCGATGGCGCGGTTGGGTTACCCACGCCCGTTGTCGGTGTCAAAACTGGCGGATCTCGGGTAGGGGGTCCCGAACTGTGCGTCTAAGGCGGATGGTAACAGGAGGCAGGGGACACAATGTTTTACCCAGGTCCGGGCCCTCTTGATGGAGGTAAAACCCTACCCGAGATCCACCGGTTTTGACACCGACATTGGTGCTTTCATTGAGAGTTCCTCTGTGTCGTCGCTGTTAGGCTTGATGGCTCCTACTATCATCGATGGCGATGCAGTCCAGGGTGAGACTTTTCTCCCCGGACAGATCTTCGTATTCGGCGGCTTTGCACTGCAGGCCAATTCGCTTGGCCATCTGGAGCAGATTGAAAGTTACGCCCCTGGCCACCAGGTCAGGTTTGGAAGCTTAAACTACACGGCCGATATCCGTGGAGACTTGATCTTTGATGGATTCGAGCCTCTGTCTTGTGCGCCACGCGGTCACGATGAGTGCGGTTTAGCGCTACCATCGGATAGTGTTCAAGAAATCGCACAGGCAGCCGCTTCGACCCTCAATTCGGAGCCAGGTGCGCCTTCCGCGGACGGGTGGATGGACCCCGCCACGGAGGCCTTACCCTCAGCGGTGATCGAGCCAAACATCAACCTTACCTTGCACGAGAGTCGTGCTGTTAAACTTTCGGATCCTTCTCCGGCCACAGACTCCGAACCGCCTGCGCCCATTCCTATCGAATCCGATTGGGCACCGATCATGGAGTTTACCTCCGCGGATATTTTTCAGCACTCGCCCTTTGGCGACATACTGAACTCATTAAGGTCTCTCTCCTTGTTAGGAGGATCCTGGCCGAACTATGTCCGACAGGACTGGGATGCGGACGACGAAGAAATTCGAGGCCCACCCACCACCCACTTAGTAGCCACTGTCGATGACTTAACCGACATGCTCGACTTCGACTCCGAAGATATCGACGGTATGGACGATGATGCGGGAGGCGAAGAGGAACCACCGCCCACAGGGCACTGGACAGCCACCTCATCATATGATATATACATGGTGGATACACCCAAAGAAGGCAATGGCGACGAGATAGCGGAGGATGACCCCTCCAAGAAGCAACCCAAGCGCCGACGTCAGCGGCGCCGCTCTAAGTCCCGCCAAAGCAAAAGTGGTGATATCGGCACAGGAGATAATAATACTCCGGATAGTGCCGAAGACAACAATAATCCCCTCCAGCAAGATTTAGAGCAGGAGGATGGAGGAGCCAGCCCTCCTGAGAGAGCGGCATATGGAGAAGAGGAGGATGATAATTACATGCCCCCCTCCGAAGATGAGGCAAGCCTCGGTGACGACGAATTCGCTATGCCAGAGGATCCCGTCGAACAAGAGCGCTTCAAACGCCGGCTTATAGCCACGGCAAATAGCCTTAAGAAAAAGCAGCAGCAGCTTCAAGCTGATCAGGATCTGCTAGCTGACAGATGGACTGAAGTCCTTGCGGCCGAGGAATATAAACTCGAGCGCCCCTCCAAGAGTTACCCAAAGTGCAGGTTGCAACCTCGACTGGAGGAAGAAGCGTATGATACGGCTGATCGCCCACCTCGTGGCCGCGATAGAGAGGCATTCCAGCCAAAAACTCAGCCTCCACCCCGATGCCATTCAAATAAAAAGGCATGGGGAGATACGCCAGACCTGTGAGACATATTGGAGGACAAAGCAAAGCATGCAAGATCGATCTACGGATCACGAGGGCGCGCCACTCTGCGAGACGATAAACGTCACGCCGGATAAAGTAAAAGCAAATCCGGCCGAGCCGAACACAGCGGGGAAGACCCATTCGAGCTGTGTCGCGATATAGCCCAATACAGAGGCACCGCACACCCCTTATGCTTCACAGACGAAGTAATGGATCATCAAATCCCAGAAGGTTTCAAACCTGTAAATATTGAATCATACGACGACACAACAGATCCCGCGGTATGGATCGAGGATTTCCTCCTCCACATCCACATGGCCCGCGGTGACAACTTACAAGCCATCAAATACCTCCCACTAAAGCTCAAGGGACCAGCGCGGCATTGGCTTAACAGCTTGCCAGCCGAGTCCATCAGCTGTTGGAAAGATCTGGAAGCCGCATTCCTCGACAACTTTCAGGGCACTTATGTGCGGCCACCAGATGCCGATGACTTGAGCCACATAATTCAGCAGCCAGAAGAATCGGCCAGGCAATTCTGGACTCGGTTCCTAACAAAGAAAAATCAAATTTTCGACTGTCCGGATGCAGAGGCCCTAGCGGCTTTCAAACACAACATCCGAGACGAATGGCTAGCCCGACACCTTGGTCAGGAAAAGCCGAAATATATGGCAGCCCTCACGACACTCATGACCCACTTTTGTGCGGGAGAAGACAGCTGGCTGGCTCATAGTAATAACATATCAAAGAACCATGGTACTTCGGATACCAAGGACGGCAATAGCAGGTCACGTCGCAACAAACATAAGCGCCGCATTAACAACGATAATAACGAGGATACGACAGTCAATGCCGGATCCAAAGGCTCTAAACCCAGTCAGCGGAAAAAGCCATTCAAACAAAGTACGCCGGGACCGTCCTGCTTGGAACGTATACTCGATCGCTCGTGTCAAATACACGGCACCCCAAAAAAGCCAGCCAATCACACCAACAGGGATTGTTGGGTGTTCAAGCAGGCCGGCAAGTTAATTGCCGAAAACAAGGACAAGGGGCACATAGCGATGACGAGGAGGAGCCCCGGCAGCCACACACCGGAGGACAGAAGAGGTTTCCCCCACAAGTGCGGACGGTGAACATGATATACGCAACCCACATCCCCAAGAGGGAGCGGAAGCGTGCGCTCAGGGACGTATATGCGTTGGAGCCAGTCGCCCCAAAGTTCAACCCGTGGTCCTCCTATCCGATCACTTTCGATCGCAGGGACCATCCCACTAGTATCCGTCATGGCAGATTCGCCGCACTGGTTCTGGACCCAATCATTGACGGATTTCACCTCACTTGAGTCCTTATGGATGGCGGCAGCAGCCTGAACCTGCTTTATCAGGACACAGTGCGCAAAATGGGTATAGACCCCTCAAGGATCAAACCCACAAAAACGACCTTTAAGGGCGTCATTCTAGGCGTAGAGGCCCATTGCACAGGTTCAATTACACTGGAAGTGGTCTTCGGATCCCCGGATAACTTACGAAGCAAAGAGTTAATCTTCGATATAGTCCCGTTCCGCAGTGGTTATCATGCACTGCTCGGGCGAACCACATTTGCGAGATTCAATGTGGTACCGCATTATGCATACCTCAACATCAAGATGCCAGGACCTCGCGGGGTTATCACAGTCAATGGAAACATAGAGCGCTCTCTCCGAACAGAGGAGCACACTGCGGCCCTCGCAGCAGAAGCGCAAAACAACCTCTCAAGGCAATTCACCAGTTCGGCGTTTCAAGACCCGGACACCTTCAAGCGTGCTCGGAGCAATCGGCAAATAGACCGCCTAGCGCGATCTGAGCTCGCGTAGCAATGCGGCCCCCACCCCACAGTCCCAGCCAAACGGTGAAGCTCATGCCACGCGTACATAATTACGCATTAAAAATACCATGGGCACAGGTGGGGAGGGGGGCACACTGCGGCACGCCCCAAGACACGGCTTAAACCACACTAGGGGCTTCCCATTTGGTTATTTTTCTCTCTTTTTCAGGACCTTAATCTCTGGAAACCCTGTCCAGCAGCACTATTGCCGAACACATGATGCAGCAACCAAGGAGGCAGAAAGCTACGTCACACCACGGAATTCCCAGGTGGATTACAACAACGAGCGAAATATTTGATTTAATACTATTCCTCAGCTTGCCCTTGGAAGGGACATAGTCCCACTCATTGCTTATCGCACTATCTGTATCACTCTGCTTTAACGCACCTTTTTGAATAAACAATGCATAACATCACGACTATTATTGCATTCTTGTCATATATATATATATATATATATATATATATATATATATATGTTCATTAACGACACCTTGCAACCGTACACTTTGGTACGGCCAATACACCAGGGGCTTACGTACCCCACAATATGGTGTGAAAAGTCCGAACACTTTCACAAGTGCGGCACCCCAAACTTATAGCATTATATGCATCGGCTCCGAATCATGTCTTTGGTCAAATGTTGGGTTTGCCCGGCTCCTATGTTTTGGTACCTTACGTTCCGCTCTATCAGCTAAGGTAGCGCTAGGAGAACTACTGCGATTGTGCCCCGGTTCTGCCGGGCTTAGCACCTCAGTAGAGAAAGCTAAAACTGACTATCATGATAAGGCGAGAGACTGGTCGCTGTTCGGCGAGGTTTTCGAGTCCCTAAAGACTTATGCCACTTAGGGCGAGGAGCCGGCCCTGTCCGGCTTAAAGGCGTGTATCGCGCCCCGAATTCGGCCTTCCAAATACTAGGGGCTTCGTCGAAATTTAAAATTATAGAATTCCATGGCTAAGTGAGAGTGATAAAGCATTATTAGTCCGGTTGCCTTGTTCGTTGTGCTGAGCACCTCCCTCGAAGGACCCAAACATGGGAACAAGAGTGCTCAGGTTTATCCCGAACACCCCAGCACTCGTGGCATGGGGGCAGAAGCCGAGGACTAGCCATCCCTCAGATTGGATAAACAGCCAAACATAAGGTAATATTTTAAATTCACACAAGCGTTGCATAGCGCATATGAAACAAGTTTTCATCATACAGGATCACACGAGCAAGTTTACTCAAATATTACATCCTTGAAACATTCGTCCGCTATAAGACGGGCACCCTTCAGGACACCCTCATAATAAATTTCGGGGGTGCGATGCTCCTTGCCCTGCGGCGGCCCTTCCTTGATCAGCTTCACAGCGTCTAGCTTGGCCCACTGCACCTTCACACGGGCGAAAGCTCGGCATGCACCTTCGATGCAGACGGACCGCTTGACGACCTCCAGCCGTGGGCAGGCATCCACAAGCCGCCTCACCAGGCCGAAGTAGATGTTCGAAAGGGCGTCGCCAGGCCACAGCCGGACTATGAGGCCCTTCATGGCCTATTCGGCCGCCTTGTGCAGCTCGACCAACTGCTTTAGCTGGTCGCTCGGAGGCATCGGGTGTTCGGTCCCAGTATACTAAGACCAGAACAGCTTCTCCGTTGAGCTCCCTCATCAGCGTGGTAAAACTGTGCGACATCCGACACGCTGCGGGGCAAATCTGCGAACATTCCTGGAGAGCTCCAAATTCGGGTAAGTAATCGGTAATTTACTTTTACATGCTTGCTTTGCATATAGAATGCCTTACCCGTCGCTATTTTCTTCATCGCATCAATCTCCTAGAGGGCCTTTTGGGCTTCAGCCTTGGCACTTTTTGTGCTCTAAAGGGCCGCGGCAAGCTCAGACTCTCGCGTCTTCGAGTCAAGCTCCAACGCCTCGTGCCTCGTCACGAGAGCCTGGAGCTCATGCTGCACCTCGCCTACCCGAGCCTCTTGCTTTTCCTGCTCGGTACGCTCTTTGGCCGCTTTATCTTCGGCCTTGGTTAGCGCTTGCTTCAGGGTGGCCACCTCAGTCGTGACCCCTGGCAAATATACGATGATCCTGTCATTTTGCAATCGCGCCTTCTTTTATATATATACATATCTACAGACAAGGCATTACTTACCCTTGTTCTCCTCGAGCTGCCTCTTGGCAAGGCCGAGCTCTTTCTTGGACCCCTCGAGGTCCTGCTTCAGTACGTCGACCTCCGCAGTCAGTGTGGCGCACGCAAGCAGCGAGGCCTGCATATGCATATTGACATACTTATATTAGACTCCTACGATATTATTTGATCCTGTGTTCGGCTTTTCTTTGTGAACACCGAACAAAGCATCAGGGGCTACTATCTATGCGGTAATATTTTTCCTATATTTTAAAACACTTACCTCAAAGCCTGTTAGAAGGCTGACACAGGCTTCAGTCAATCCGCTCTTGGCGGACTGAACCTTCTGGACCACCGCACTCATAATAGTATGGTTCTCCTCGTCGATGGAAGCATTGCGGAGCGCTTCCAGCAGATTGTCCGGCACCTCTGGATGGACAGAGGTCACCGGCACAGGCATCTTGCCCCTCTTAGAAGGAGGCCGCCTTCCCGAGCCCGGAACCACTGGAGGTTCCAGCGCGGTGTCCGAATGAGGGCCGAACTCGGAGCTCTCAGGGGACTTGTCCCTTCGACTCCCGGAGTCCGGGAGGCCGCCTTAAGGCACCTTCGGGACTGTCTCCCCTCGACCCGGTGCCTCGTCAGACAGCACCTCGGCATCGTCCGCGGGATAGGGGGAGGTGGCGGTCAGAACTGGATCGCTATCCATGTCCGACGAGCCTAGGGAGCCGTCCGATGATACATCGATACAGGCTCGGTGCGGCCTGCGTAATCATATTTCGGCATTAGGCGAAGTAGTGCGGCAAAGGAATACTATGACTTACTCTGGTATCCGAATACTTACGACTTCCCCAGGGGCTTGGCCCTGGGCAGCCACTCGTCTTCGCCGTCGGCGGCGGTTGTAGAGTAGTCCCGAAGGAGAGTTCTCTCCTTATTGGACCCTTCGCCCCCCCCCCCAGCCGGGGCGGCCTTCCTTTTCTTATCTCCCCCAACTAGAGGGGGAGCATCTTCTTCTTCCTCGTCTTTGGGGGAGGAGTGCACCGCAAAGTCATCGGATGGTGAGTCCGACGATGCCTGGCGTCGGGAACTCTTTCGGGTTCCCCTGGCCTTCTTGGTCTTCTCCGGCACCGTATAAGGAGCCGGAGTCAGCATCTTCGCCAGAAGAGCGTTTGCTGGGCCTTCGGGCAAGGGAGCCGGACAGTCGATCTGTCCGGCCATTTTCTGCCAGTCCTGTCAAAGGAACGGGAGCTTAGATCCCGCATAGAGTCAAACTATGAAACACAAGTATCCTATAAGAGGTACAGCAGCTTACCGCACTAGCTTGGCGCTTCATGCTGAATCCGCGATCCTCAGTAATGGGTGGGGGAACCTCGGCGCCCTTGAAAAGCACTTTCCAGGCATCCTCGTGTGTTGTGACGAAGAGCCTGTTCAGAGTTTGGTGCTGGGCTGGGTCGAACTCCCACAAGTTGAAGGCCCGTTGTTGACACGGGAGGATCCAGAAGACAAGCATGACCTGGACTATGTTGACGAGTTTGAGCTTCTTGTTCACCATGTTTTGAATACATGTTTGGAGTTCGGTCAGCACTTCCGAACTGCCCCTGGACAGGCCCTTCTCTTTCCAGGAGGTGAGTCACATGGGGATGCCAAATCAGAACTCGGGGGCCGCTGCCCATGTAGGGTCACGCGGCTCGGTGATGTAGAACCACCCCGATTGCCACCCCTTTATGGTTTCCACAAAGGAGCCCTCAAGCCATGTAACATTGGGCATCTTGCCCACCATGGTGCCTCCGCACTCCGCCTGGCGGCCGCCCACAACCTTCGGCTTGACATTGAAGGTCTTCAGCCATAAGCCAAAGTGGGGCTTGATGCGGAGGAAGGCCTCGCACACGATGATAAACGTCGAGATGTTGAGGATGAAGTTCGGGACCAGATCATGGAAATCTAGGCCATAGTAGAACATGAGCCCCCGGATGAATGGGTGGAGAGGGAATCCCAGTCCAAGGAGGAAATGGGTAAGGAACACTACCCTATCTTGGGGCCCGGGGGTGGGGATGAGCTACCCCTCATCTCGGAGCCGGTGCGCAATGTCGTCAGCTCTCCTCAGCTTCTTGATATCTCCCTCCGTGACGGAGGAAACCATCCACCTGCCTCCCGCTCCGGACATGGTTGGAGAAGGTTGACGTGGGAAGTGCGGACTTGGGCGCTAGAGCTTGAGTGTGCGAAAACGGATGAACAAAGGAGGAAGAAGGCATGGATGAAAAGGTGAATCCTTATCCCTTTATATGGGCGGACGAAACTAAGCGTCCCCACTAGCCTGGTAAAACTCGCTTATCCCCCAAGCGTCGTAATCGATGGCGCGGTTGGGTTACCCACGCCCGTATTGATGATAATCCCGTGATAAGGGGACACGATCTTTGCTTTGACAAGACGTGTCGAAAAACTGCCTCATGTTATGTGCGGGGCTAGTTAAAGGAAACGGTTCGAATAATCACCGGGCCATGGCATAATGTCGTGTTGCCAAAACAAGTCAGCAAATTAGATTTGTGAAAATATTATTCTCTCTATGATGGTATGTGAAACTTATTTTGCAGGGTCGGACACTATCCTTGTATTCAAATTCTTCTATGACGTATTCGGAGAAGGAACCCGCCTTGCAATGCCGAAGACAATACTGCGCGCCGGACTCATCGTCATTGAAGCCTGGTTCAGGGGCTACTGAGGGAGTCCTGGATTAGGGGGTCTTCGGAGAGCCGGATTATATCCTTTGGCCGGACTGTTGGACTATGAAGATACAAGATTGAAGACTTCGTCTCGTGTCCGGATGGGACTCTACTTGCGTGGAAGGCAAGCTAGCCAATACGGATATGGATATCTCCTCCTTTGTAACCGACCTTGTGTAACCCTAACCCTCTCTGGTGTCTATATAAACCGGAGGGTTTTAGTCCGTAGGACAACATATAATCATACCATAGGCTAGCTTCTAGGGTTTAGCCTCTCGGATCTTATGGTAGATCTACTCTTGTACTACCCATATCATCAATATTAATCAAGCAAGACATAGGGTTTTACCTCCATCAAGAGGGCCCGAACCTGGGTAAAACATTGTGTCCCCTGCCTCCTGTTACCATCCGCCTTAGACGCACAGTTCGGGACCCCCTACCCGAGATCCGCCGGTTTTGAGACACGACACCCGTATTGATAAGCATCCCATAATAAGGGGAACACGATCTCTGCTTTGACAAGATGTGTCGAAAAACTGCCTCGCGTTATTTGCGGGGCTAGTTAAAGGAAACGGTTCGAATAATTCGTGGAAATATTATTCTCTCTACGGTGGAATGTGGAACTTATTTTGCAGGGTCGGACACTATCCTTGTATTCAAATTCTTCCGTGGTGTATTCGGAGGAGGAACCCGCCTTCCAATGCCGAAGACAATACTGCGCGCCGGACTCATCGTCATTGAAAGCCTGGTTCAGGGGCTACTGAGGGAGTCCTGGATTAGGGGGTCTCCGGACAGCCGGATTATATCCTTTGGCCGGACTGTTAGACTATGAAGATACAAGATTGAAGACTTCGTCTCGTGTCCGGATGGGACTCTACTTGGCGTGGAAGGCAAGCTTAGGCAATACGGATATGTATATCACCTCCTTTGTAACCGACCTTGTGTAACCCTAGCCCTTTCCGGTGTCTATATAAACCGGAGGGTTTTAGTCCGTAGGATAACAGACAATCATACCATAGGCTAGCTTCTAGGGTTTAGCCTCTTCGATCTCGTGGTAGATCAACTCTTGTAATACTCATATCATCAAGAATAAATCAAGCAGGACGTAGGGTTTTACCTCCATCTAGAGGGCCCGAACCTGGGTAAAACATCGTGCCCGCTGCCTCCTGTTACCATCTGCCTTAGACGCACAGTTCGGGACCCCCTACCCGAGATCCGCCGGTTTTGACACAGACACCTAGGATTAAAGTTTCCTCTATACGCGTTGTTACCAAAATTATTCCTACCAACAAAATTCACATCCATAGATTCATTATTCTTCTCAATCAAAGTAGATAAGGGCATATCATTAGGATCAGAAGAAACACTCTTACTAGCAAATAATTTCATAAGTTCATCCATCTTTCCACTCAAAACATTAATTTCTTCTATCGCATGCACCTTTTTATTAGTAGATCTTTCAGTATGCCATCAAGAATAATTAACCATAATATTATCTAGGAGTTTAGTAGCTTCTCCTCAAGTGATTTCCATAAAAGTGCCTCCCGCGGCCGAATCTAAAAGATTTCTAGAAGCAAAATTCAATCCAGCATAAAAGAATTGTATAATCATCCACAAATTCAAACCACGAGTAGGGCAATTACGTATCATTAATTTCATCCTCTCCCAAGCTTGTGCAACATGTTCATGATCAAGTTTCTTAAAATTCATAATATCGTTTCTAAGGGAGATGATCTTAGCGGGAGGAAAATACTTAGAGATAAAAGCATCTTTGCACTTGTTCCAAGAATCAATACTATTTTTAGGCAAAGACGAAAACCAAGCTTTAGCATGATCTCTAAGCGAAAAAGGAAATAGCTTCAATTTAACAATATCATTATCCACATCTTTCTTCTTTTGCATATCACACAAATCAACGAAGCTATTTAGATGGGTAGCGGCGTCTTCACTAGGAAGGCCGGAAAACGAATCGTTCATGATAAGATTCAGCAAAGCGGCATTATGTTCACAAGATTCAGCATTGGTAAGAGGAGCAATCAGAGTGCTAATAAAGTCATTGTTGTTGGTATTGGTAAAGTCACACAATTTAGTGTTATCTTGAGCCATCGTGACAAGCAAACAATCCAACACACAAGCAAACAAAAAGCAAGCGGGCAAAAAGAGGAAAATAGAGAAAGAGAGGGAGGATAGAGAGAGAGAGAGGGTGAATAAAACGGCAAGGGTGAAGTGGGGGAGAGGAAAACGAGAGGCAAATGGCAAATAATGTAATGCGGGAGATAAGGATTGTGATGGGTACTTGGTATGTTGACTTTTGCGTAGACTCCCCGGCAACGACGCTAAAAATGGCTCGGTGTCGGGAATCAAATCTTGACTTGCGCGAACCTCCCCGGCAATGGCGCTAGAAATTCTTCTTGCTACCTCTTGAGCACTGCATTGTATTTCCCTGAAGAGGAAAGGATGATGCAGCAAAGTAGCATAAGTATTTCCCTCAGTTTTTGAGAACCAAGGTATCAATCCAGTAGGAGGTTGCGCGTGCGTCCCTAGTACCTCCACAAAACAAATAACTCCTCGCAACCAACGCGATAAGGGGTTGTCAATCCCTTCACGGTCACTTACGAGAGTGAGATCTGATAGATATGATAAGATAATATTTTTGTTATTTTTGTGATAAAGATGCAAAGTAAAATAAAGGCAAAGTAAAAAAGCAAAGGAAATAACTAATTATTGGAAGATTAATATGATGAAGATAGACGCGGGGGCCATAGGTTTCACTAGTGGCTTCTCTCAAGAGCATAAGTATTTTACGGTGGGTGAACGAATTACTGTTGAGCAATTGACAGAATTGAGCATAGTTATGAGAATATCTAGGTATGATCATGTATATAGGCATCACGTCCGAGACAAGTAGACCGACTCCTCCCTGGATCTACTACTATTACTCCACTCATCGACCGCTATCCTGCATGCATCTAGAGTATTAAGTTCATGAAAATAGAGTAACGCCTTAAGCAAGATGACATGATGTAGAGGGATAAATTCATGCAATATGATAAAAACCCCATCTTGTTATCCTCGATGGCAACAATACAATACGTGCTTTGCTGCCCCTACTGTCACTGGGAAAGGACACCGCAAGATTGAACCCAAAGCTAAACACTTCTCCCATTGCAAGAAAGATCAATCTACTAGGCCAAACCAAATTGATAATTCGAAGAGACATGCAAAGATAACCAATCATACATAAAAGTATTTAGAGAAGATTCAAATATTGTTCATAGATAATCTTGATCATAAACCCACAATTCATCGGTCTCAACAAACACACCGCAAAAAGAAGATTACATCGAATAGATCTCCACAAGAGAGGGGGAGAACATTGTATTGAGATCCAAAAGGAGAGAAGAAGCCATCTAGCTAATAACTATGGACCTGAAGGTCTGAGGTAAACTACTCACACTTCATCGAAGATGCTATGGTGTTGATGTAGAAGCCCTCTGTGATGGATGCCCCCTCCGGCGGAGCTCCGGAACAGGCCCCAAGATGGGATCTCGTGGATACAGGAAGTTACGGCGGTGGAATTAGGGTTTTGGCTCCGTATTTGATCGTTTGGGGGTACGTAGGTATATATAGGATGAAGGAGTACGTCGGTGGAGCAACGTGGGGCCCACGAGGGTGGAGGGCGCGCCTGGGGGGTAGGTGTGGCCCCTACCTCGTCGCCTCCTCCTTTGTTTCTTGACGTCGGGTCCAAGTCTCCTGGATCATGTTCGGTGAGAAAATCACGTTCCCGTAGGTTTCATTCCGTTTGGACTCCGTTTGATATTCCTTTTCTTCGAAACCCTAAAATAGGCAAAAAAACAACAATTCTGGGCTGGGCCTCCGGTTAATAGGTTAGTCCCAGAAATAATATAAAAGTGGATAATAAAGCCCAATAATGTCCAAAAAAGTACATAATATAGCATGGAGCAATCAAAAATTATAGATACGTTGGAGACGTATCAATAATTGTCTCGCGTCAAACAGGATCTAGATATAATGTTCATGCTCAGTGCTGGCACCAAATAACAATTATTTAGGTCTAAAACTAATCCCGATGGTAGATGTAGAGGTAGCGTGCCGACGGCGATCACATCAAATTTGGAACCATTTCCCACGCGCATCGTCACCTCATCCTTAGCCAATCTTCGTTTAATTCGTAGCCTCTGTTTCGAGTTGCAAATATGACAGAACCAGTATCAAATACCCAGGTGCTACTACGAGCATTAGTAAGGTACACATCAATAACATGTATATCAAATATACCTTTAACTTTGTCATCCTTCTTATCCGCCAAATACTTGGGGCAGTTCCACTTCCAGTGACCAGTCCCTTTGCAGTAGAAGCACTCAGTTTCAAGCTTAGGTCCAGACTTGGGCTTCTTCCCTTGAGCAGCAACTTGCTTGTTGTTCTTCTTGAAGTTCCCCTCCTTACCTTTGCCCTTTTTCTTGAAATTAGTGGTCTTGTTCACCATCAACACTTGATGCTCCTTCTTGATATCTACCTCCGCTGCCTCTAGCATCATGAAGAGCTCGAGAATTTTCTTTTCCATCCCTTGCATATTATAGTTCATCATGAAGCCTTTATAGCTTGGTGGCAGTGATTGAAGAACTCTGTCAATGACACTATCATCAGGAAGATTAACGCCCAACTGAGTCAAGTGGTTATGGTACCCAGACATTCTGAGTATGTGTTCACTGATAGAACTATTCTCCTCCATCTTGCAGCTATAGAACTTGTTGGAGACTTCATATCTCCCAGCTCGGGCATTTGCTTGAAATATTAACTTCAACTCCTGGAACATATCATATGCTCCATGACGTTCAAAACATCATTGAAGTCCCGATTCTAAGGAGTAAATCATGGCACACTGAACTATCGAGTAGTCATCAGCTTTGCTCTGCCAGACGTTCATAACGTCTGGAGGTGCTCCTGCAGCGGGTCTTGCACCTAGCGGTGCTTTCAGGACGTAATTTTTCTGTGCAACAATGAGGATAATCCTTAAGTGACAGACCCAGTCCGTCTAGTTTCTACTATCATCTTTTAACTTAGCTTTCTCTAGGAACACATTAAAATTCAAGGGAACGATAGCACGGGCCATTGATCTAAAACAACATAGATATGCAAAAACTATCAGGTACTAAGTTCATGATAAATTAAAGTTCAGTTAAACATATTACTAAAGAACTCCCACTTAGATAGACATCCCTCTAGTCATCTAAATGAAAACGTGATCCATATCAACTAAACCATGTGAAAGAACATGTGGTGCCCCCATGTTTGGTTTTGGTAATTGATGACAATCTCTATGGACTAATGGTTGCCTTGAGTTATATTTGAAGGTTTTGTCCATAGGCTTTTCTTGGAGTACATGTGTTGGTTTCAAGGAGAGTTTGTGTCGACCAAGGTGCTATTCAAAGAATTACCTAAAGATTGGTCATGTGAGAGTTGAGCTTATTACAAGCATGTCTTGAAGAAGAAGATTGTGTGATCATTCATGCTTACCTTCAAGGCATCATCCAAATGAAGAGAGTTGGAAAGGTTCAAGGTTGATAAAGACTAAGTCAAGAGTGAATCAAGTTGATCAAATCACAAAGCGTATAAGATGTACCGAGAGGGATCAAGTGATCCCATGGTATGGTAAGCATTGACCATTACGCTTTGTGTACTAACCCATAGTCTTCATGAGAGTTCTTTGTGGGGTTAGGTTGCGGTGTGCATGTTCGAGTGATGCATCACAAAGAGACCAAGTGCTTGAATATTTCCGTCCATTGTGGTGAGAATGGACTTGTGAAGACATGCCGAAAAGTGGCTCACCCATAATGGAGTATGGGGGAGCAATCTACTAGTCTTCACCGAGCCAACGTAATCAAAAAAGGTGGTCCTACTTGAGGAAGTCAAGATCGTCTACATCTAGCTCAAGTGGACTTTGTTCAAGGCAAAGGTTTGTCCTTGATAGGTTCTCTATTCTACCGGTCTCATGGTGGTAGTTTGGAGACCAGGTTATAGGATCGTTTGTTGTACTATCAAGGGGGGCTCTCAAGTGAGTAGCTTGATCGTATCGTTCGTAGAGAGCTCAAACCATTGCATGCTTGCATCATCTTTCTTGGTTCTTGTTTGGTTCTCTTTGTGAGTCTTAGAGCTTATGGTCATCTAGATGACAAGCTCGAGTTCATCGAAAACGGAGTTCACATGCTTGTTCTATTGCGTTTTCGGTGTTGGAGGTTTTACCGGTCTTATTCGAGGAAGGTTTCTCACCATTTTCTTATGGTAATTTTCTAATTTTCTTCGTATTATTATTTCTACCAATATTGTGTTAGCCCTTGTCACTAGCTTTCTAACAAACTTGGTTTCATTGAATTCGGAGTCCGTTTGCAAAAGTTGTGTCAGTTTTGGTGTCCTCTTAAAAGTTGCAGCAGTACTACCGCTTGTGGGAGCGGTACTACCGTGGCTACTTCCGCTCCAGACCAAAAACTCATCACAAGTCCTGCGGTGGTAGGCACGGATGTAATTTTTTAGTACCGCTCGCAAGTAGTAGTACCGCTACCCCTAGCGGTAGTACCGTGAGGACGAGCAGTAGTACCGCTCTGTGCGGGCTTTGAGCATAACGGTGGGATTTTTCCCCACCTATAAAAGGGGGTCTTCTTCCCCAATCAACCTTATCTCTTTAGCTCGTGTTCTTCCCCCATTGTTGACCTTCTTCGAGCTTGCTAACTCTCAATCCCTCCAATGATTCTTGCTAGTTCTTGAGGGAAAAGAGAGAGGAGATCTAGATCCAGGTTTCCACCAATCACTTTCTCCTCTATGTGAGGGGAACCCCTTGGATCTAGATCTTGGAGTTCTTCGTGTTCTATTCTTCGTTCTTCCTCTCATTTTCCTCCCTAGGATTTGCTGCTTCGGTGGGATTTGGGAGAGATGGACTTAGGCACTCCGTGTGCCCTTGCCATTGCATTTGGTGCATCGATTTGAGTTCTCCATGGTGATATGTGGAAGTTCCAAGTTGAGAAGCTTATTACTCTTGGGTGCTTGGTACCCATGAGTTTGTTCCTCTTGGGTGCTTGGGTGCCCTAGACAGTTGAGGTCCTCGGAGCCATATTCGATTGTGGTGAAGTTTCATGGTGTCGTTGGGGAGTTAACCCCAACCTTTGTGGTGTTCGGAGCTCAATCATTATGGTGTAAAGCTCTGGGCAAGCATCAGGGTCTCCAATTAGGTTGTGGAGATCGCCCCGAGCAATTTGACGGGTTCCGGTGACCGCCCCAAGGGTTGCCAAAGTGTACGGGTTCGGTAACCGCCCCGAAGGGTTGCCATTTGTACGGGTTCGGTGACCGCCCTCAAGGGTCCCTTAGTGGAATCACGTCATCTTGCATTGTGCGAGGGCGTGAGGAGATTACGGTGGCCCTAGTGGCTTCTTGGGGAGCATTGTGCCTCCACACCGCTCCAAACGGAGATTAGCATCCGCAAGGGTGTGAACTTCGGGATACATTGTCGTCTCCGCAGGCCTCGGTTATCTCTTACCCGAGCCCCTTTACTTATGCACTTTACTTTCTGATAGCCATATTGTTTCTTTTCATATATCTTGCTATCACATAGTTGCTTGTCTTGCTTAGCATAAGTTGTTGGTGCACATAGGTGAGCCTAGTTGTTTTAGGTTTTGTGCTTGACAAATTAACTGCTAGGTTTATTCCGCATCTGTTCAAGCCTAAACCGTAATTATTTTAAAATGCCTATTCACCCCCCTCTAGGCGACATCCACGATCTTTCAATTGATATCAAAGCCTCGTCTCTCTTTATTAGGCTTTACCGCCTAGAGAGTAAAGATGTCGACTAGGGGATTAGGATTCTCTGACACTCTTAGTTTCAATGGCACAATTTTTGATGTTTGGGTAATTCGCTTGCTTAATCTCTTTAGGGTCATGGACCCAAATTTAGAGAGAATTGTAGATATGGGTTTTTCTCCTCCAAAGGATCCCCAAAGATTATCTTTAGAGGATGATAAAAACTCTTATCTCAATGCTCAAGCTTCTAATGTGCTTTTTGATGCTTTGAGCAATGTAGTTATATTTCAACTCATGCCGTTCCGAGATGCTCATGAGTTGTGGACGAAGCTTCAAGATAAATATGGTGTGTCCAAGATTTGTGGGGATGATTCTTCTCCCTCCACCTCCGGTCGTATAGTCTTCTCAACTTCTTCTACTTCACCTACATGTGGTTTGCCACAAGGTAATGATATGGTGAGTAGTGTTGGTCATTGCAATGATGATAGTATGCTTATTGTGGATGATCCTTCATCACTATATTATTGCAAAGCTCCTTCTTTGGGCTTTAACACTTCGAGCACACCAAATGTTTCACATGCTTGTGTTGATAGTCCTTGCATATCATGTAGAAATTGTTCGACTAAATCTCATGATGATATGTTTACTATGTCTTGTTGCCATGATAAAAATGCATATATTTCTTCGAATTGTTGTGCTAACAATGTAGAGGAAACCCAACACCCCATGGAACAAGATTTGGTCTTAAATGGTGCTTCAACAGATCCTACATCATCATCTATTGCGGTTTGCCTTGTGGCCAAGACTTCTAAGGTATCTCCTACCTTGAACCCCAATATGTCTCTTGATGATGATGTTGATGCTAATAATGATGAGGATAATGATGAAGAGAATGATAATGTTGCCTCCTTAAAAATTAAGGGGGAAATGATTTTTAAAGCTCTTCATAAGAATAAAATTGCTCGTTCCAACTTCATGGAAATCATGTCTATTGCTATTGAGGGCAAGAATTATATTGATGAGTTGGAATCTCATCTTGAGGAGCATGAGGTCACCATTGATAAAATGGAAGGTCATGAGCGTGATTATGCTAATGAGATTGCGGACCTCTCTCAAGCTCTTGATCTTGAACAAACCACCAAGGAATCTCTTGAGGAGACTTTTGCTCTAGAATTATCTAGATTGAAGGAATCTCATGATAGAGCTCTTGAGGTGGCCAATGTTTTTGAAACTAAAAATGCTAAGCTTGAAGTTGCTCATGCTAGACTCCTTGAGGATTTTGAGCACCTCGAAAATGGCTCAATGGTCATCAAGGGTGAGCTCATCAAACTCACCGAGTCTCATGATCAACTTGAAGCTTCTTATCTAAAAGAGCCTGCCAATTTGTCCTCTCCTATTGTTGTTAATGATGATGCTTGTGCTACTAACTATATTACTTGTGAAGCATCCATTTTGAATGAGAACGTTGAGCTACGGGCTCAACTTGAGTTGCTATCTAGCAACTATGGGAAATTGGAAGAAAGCCATGAAAAGCTCTCAAGATCTCATGATGATCTTCTCTTATCCCATAATGTGCTAAAGATAGCTCATGAGGCCATGATTGCTAAGGTCACATCTAGTGAGCCTCATGTGGATACTAGCACTACTTCTAGTCAAAATGCTATGTTGCCATGTGCTAGTCCTTGTAATTCATCTACTCACAATATTGGTAGATCTTGTGATGAATTGCTTTCCTTGCCTTGTTGCTCTAACTATGAAGCTTATACTTCCTCTAGTACTTGTGTTGAGACTAACCATGTAGCGGAAATCAAAGAGCTCAAGGCCCAAGTCACTTCTTTGAAGAAAGACTTGGAAAAGAGTCATGAAGGGAAATTCACACTCAACAATATCTTGAGTGTGAAAAAATCCCCCAATGACAAAGGTGGACTTGGATTCAACTCCAATAAGAAGAAGAAGTCCAATAGCAACAAGAAGAAGGGCCAAAAACAAGTCAAGAATTCGGCCAATATCATTTGCTTCAAGTGCAAAATTGAAGGGCATCATGTTAAATCTTGCCCTTTGAAGAAGAAGGCCATTAGTGATAAGCAACAAGGGAAGCGGCCACAAGTTCACTCTCATTCTCAACCTCAAGTTGAAGAAAGGCCTCTTCCCAAGAAAACTCAAGCTAATGCTTCTCAAGTTGAGAAATCAAGTGAGAAGAAAGTAAAGAGTAGACGTTTCTACCTATGTCGTGAAAAAGGTCACGTCGCTTCTTCATGCACAAATGGTACCTTATCCAACACTATTCTAATTGATGATATCTATTCTCTTGGGAAGGATAAGGTTGGCAATGTGTTTGCCAAATTTGTTGGTACTCAAAGTGGATTCAAGAAAAGAACCATTTGGGTAGCCAAACCTATTGTGACTAACCTCTTAGGAACCAACTTGGTTGGGGACCAACTAGCTCATACTTGATCAATAGGTGTTTGTGGAGGTCATTGGAGACTTGGCTACATTATGAAGAATTAAGGGGACTTCATCATTCTTATTGTCTCAAGCCAAGTCATTTGGATTATCAAGTTTCTATCATATATCCAATGTTCCACCTTGCGGTAACTCATTCTTAATGTGTCTACATTGATAGTTACTTGCCCCTTTGCATGTTTGGTTTCGTTCCTTGCATGTGTTTGTATATGATGTGCTTCCAACTTTATTATCTTGAGCAATCAAGTATGTGTGTGTTGGTTTGCACATCATGTACGTGTGTGTCATGCGTTGAGCCTTTTGCATCATATTTATTTCTTAGTTGGCTCTTGTGAGAGATTAATGGATTATCCCATTATGGGGAAGTGATGTGCTTTGTGCAACTCACAATCCTATAAATGTGTGTACATGAGTAATACCATCTAGTATTGATATTTCAAGATTATCTAGTCGCTATGTGGTATGCCTTCTCATGAGAAATTCAAATTCTAAATAGTCCATTAGTTATCTCTTGTTGGATCCTTTTATTTGCCTCTTGTTTATCCTTAATTAGTATCACATTATGGGGGAGTAATATGCTATGTGTATATTACTAGCATAGAAAATGTGTACATTTGAGATATTGTCACCTAGAGTTGATATTGTAAATTATCTTGTTCCTAGGTGGCATGTTAGCTCTACAAGTTGCAATTTGCTTTTTGTTTGGTGTGAAGATGATGTCGGATATCCTTGCTATTTGCCACCAGGAATTATTTCCATTTACTTCTTGTCTTTTGACAATTGGTACTCACTTGCGTGGTAGAATTTATTGATCATCTTTACATTGGCTTTTGCTTTTATTTGCCTTTTCTCTTGCCAAGGAATGTATCAACTCCCTTTGTCTTCCATACCACTTGTGAATCTTGTTTATTTCTTGATCTTGTCTAGTGTTTTCTAGATATAGTGAAAGTGGTGATCCCACCTTGTGCATTTTGTATTCAAATGCAATTTCTCTATAATGCACTAGTCTTGGGGGAGCTATCCTATTTTCTATAAAACACTCATCTTGTGATCCTTATCAAGTGTGTGTTGGTGGAAGGCAAGCCATTTTCATTTTGGTACTTTGTGCCATCATGAAACTTTGTAGAGGGCTTGGTTTGTTTGGAACCATCCTCTCTTTTGTGAGTTTGATATCTTTTATTTTGAGTGTATCAATGGATATCTCGTTCCTTGATGTATCGTTCAGTTGTTTTCCTCCAAGTGATGATTTATTCTTTTGGTATCTTTTCTTCACTTGGTTTTTCTTTGTCAATTGGTATCGGTTCTTGAAAGTCTTGAGCATGCATTTTAACTTCATGTAGTTTCTTTGGCATGCTTTCTTTCTTTGACCCAATATATAAGGGAAATTCCACCAATTCTCTAATTGGCTAAGATGTGCATGAAATTCTATTTCATACCTATATGCACATATTTATGTGGAGTTTGTCATATGTATTGTTGGTTTGCTAACTCTTTGGTCCCAATGAGTTTGTGTACCATTTTGTTTGTGGTGTTGTTCTAGGAACAACTAGAGATGCATTGGATGCTCGGCTCATTCAAAAGGGAGGTGGTGTCACCATGTGCTTATTGGAGTCAAGCTAGGACGCTCAATAAACTACTATCATTTACATTCAATTGGTACCTACTACATCCTTCCAATGCTATCTCGGTAACAAGTATCTACTCATGCATACATTTCTTACATACAACCATGTGTAGGTTCCATCATGGCATGAATTTCTTGATTAGTTCTTGTGTTACTTGTTCCCCTTCTCAAAGCATCTCAACAATGATAACTTTTTGATAGTTGTGATGTCTTTGATGTTCGTTTGGTTGAAGATCATTTATATACTGTAATATAATATTAAGCCATGCGCTATATGCTTTTCAAGCAAAGATCTTATCAGTATATTTTATGACTTCTGTTTGGGTATCCTATTCTTTCCTTGAGTAACCATTTCTTGTGTGCATCCTTCTTTGTGGATTGATATCATGATGATTTTCATCTACCTAGAATCTTATACACTTGAGAGAAGTTACATCTTTAGTGGATATCCTTATTCTTTCACATCCACCTTTCTTCCCTTTGTATTTCCTAGGTGGCTCTGTGAAAGGATTTGTCTTGAGTGCGGATCTTATATCTTTGCTCTTGTTGCACTCTTTTGTGGTGAAGATTATTTATCTCTTTCTTGTTATGATGAGGCTTTTGCCAATTTAATTGGTATACCTCCTCTTAATGGAGCTTCCTTTTATATCTTTACCATGGGTTGTCACAAGGATAGGTTGTTTATATGCTTATTAGTGAGCTTGTGAACCCGTTTGCTAGTTGTGTGTGGGAATTACATGCCTTGCACTGTGTATCTTATTCATTCAAGACTATATTGACGCTTAATGCTCATCAGTACATTAGTCTTCTCAAGTGCATTGCCTTGACTCACACACATCTGTTTTGGTTGAGCCTATTCTTAAGTTGCTTCTTTTACATGTTGCTCAAGCATGTGTTTGTTGCAAGTGCTAGGCTTAGTTTCCTATATGCTCACTTGCACTTGTTGTAAGTTTCTATTGATTTTGGGGGAGCTATGATCCTATTTTGTGCACTTTGTATCCAAATACAAAAATTCTCTTTTTGTGCACAAATCATGGGGAGCTTCTCTAGTTTCTTTAGAACACTCCTCTGCTCATATCATAATATCCTTTACTCATGTGGCTCACAGGATCTTTGGTCTAGTTGGTTCAATTGATATCCATTGATTGCTTGCTTCAATTGGTATCTTTTGATTGCTTGATTGCTTGTGTCTCTCTCTGTTATGTCTTTGTGGCATATCTTCCTTTAGCAATCTTTGTGACTCAATATAGTTGGTCTTCCTCCAAGTATTACCTTTGGATATGTGTATGGCATTCCACTCTATTGTTGACAAATACACAATTTTTTGGAGGAACACCTTTTATATTGGTCTTCTAAGATTTTCGCCCATTTTGGCAATCGATGCCAATGGGGGAGAAGTTTCAGAGAGTTTCATGGAGAAGTCTTCAGAGTTTTCTTCTTGCTTTGGTTTTGTTCCTAAGCATTTCCATCTCATACTCATGCATCATTGGTTGTTGCATTGCATGGTGATGCATAATTCCTTATATAAACTCTCTTGAAAGTGATTATCATCAATTACCAAAATGGGGGAGATTGAAAGAACATGCGGTGCCCCCATGTTTGGTTTTGGTAATTGATGACAATCTCTATGGACTAATGGTTGCCTTGAGTTATATTTGAAGGTTTTGTCCATAGGCTTTTCTTGGAGTACATGTGTTGGTTTCAAGGAGAGTTTGTGTCGACTAAGGTGCTATTCAAGGAATTACCTAAAGATTGGTCATCTGAGAGTTGAGCTTATTACAAGCATGTCTTGAAGAAGAAGATTGTGTGATCATTCATGCTTACCTTCAAGGCATCATCCAAATGAAGAGAGCTGGAAAGGTTCAAGGTTGATCAAGGCTAAGTCAAGAGTGAATCAAGTTGATCAAATCACAAAGCGTATAAGAAGTACCGAGAGGGATCAAGTGATCCCATGGTATGGTAAGCATTGACCATTACGCTTTGTGTACTAACCCATAGTCTTTGTGAGAGTTCTTTGTGGGGTTAGGTTGCGGTGTGCACGTTCGAGTGATGCATCATGAAGAGATCAAGTGCTTGAATATTGCCGTCCATTGTGGTGACAATGGACTTGTGAAGATGCGCCGAAAAGTGGCTCACCCATAATGGAGTATGGGGAGCAATCTACTAGTCTTCACCGAGCCAACGCAATCAAGAAAGGTGGTCCTAGTTGAGGAAGTCAAGATCGTCTACATCTAGCTCAAGTGGACTTTGTGCAAGGCAAAGGTTTGGCCTTGATAGGTTCTCTATTCTACCGGTCTCATGGTGGTAGTTTGGAGACCGGGTTATAGGATTGTTTGTCGTACTATCAAGGGGGGCTCTCAAGTGAGTAGCTTGATCGTATCGTTCGTAGAGAGCTCAAACCATTGCATGCTTGCATCATCTTTCTTGGTTCTTGTTTGGTTCTCTTTATGAGTCTTAGAGCTTATGGTTATCTAGATGACTAGCTCGAGTTCATCGAAAATGGAGCTCAATCATTATGGTGTAAAGCTCCGGGCAAGCGTCGGGGTCTCCAATTAGGTTGTGGAGATCGCCCCGAGCAATTTGACGGGTACCGGTGACCGCCCCCAAGGGTTGCCAAAGTGTATGGGTTCGGTGACCGCCCCCAAGGGTTTCCATTTGTACGGGTTTGGTGACCGCCCTCAAGGGTCCCTTAGTGGAATCATGGCATCGTGCATTGTGCGAGTGTGTGAAGAGATTACGGTGGCCCTAGTGGCTTCTTGGGGAGCATTGTGCCTCCACACCGCTCCAAACGGAGATTAGCATCCGCAAGGGTGTGAACTTCGGGGTACATCGTCGTCTCCGCGTGCCTCGGTTATCTCTTACCCGAGCCCCTTTACTTATGCAGTTTACTTTGTGATAGCCATATTGTTTCTTGTCATATATCTTGCTATCACATAGTTGATTATCTTGCTTAGCATAAGTTGTTGGTGCACATAGGTGAGCCTAGTTGTTCTAGGTTTTGTGCTTGACAAATTAACCGCTAGGTTTATTCCGCATTTGTTCAAGCCTAAACCATAATTATTTTAAAATGCCTATTCAGCCCCCCTCTAGGCGACATCCAAGATCTTTCACCATGTCCGATCATCACTTGAGATGGAGTAGTTTTCAATGGTGAACATCACTATGTTGATCATATCTACTATATGATTCATGTTCGACCTTTCTGTCTTAGTGTTCCGAGGCCATATCTGCATATGCTAGGCTCGTCAAGTTTAACCCGAGTATTCTGCACGTGCAAAACTGGCTTGCACCTGTTGTATGTGAAAGTAGAGCTTATCACACCCGATCATCATGTGGTGACTCGGCACGACGAACTGTAGCAATGGTGCATACTCAGGGAGAACACTTGTACCTTGAAATTTAGTGAGGGATCATCTATAATGCTAACGCTATACTAAGCAAAATAAGATGCATTAAAGATAAACATCACATGCAATCAAAATATGTGACATGATATGGCCATCATCATCTTGTGCCTTTGATCTCCATCTCCAAAGCACCGTCATGGTCTCCATTGTCACCGGCTTGATACCTTGATCTCCATCGTAGCATCGTTGTCGTCTCACCAACTATTGCTTCTACGACTATCGCTACCGCTTAGTGATAAAGTAAAGCAATTACATGGCGATTGCATTTCATACAATAAAGCGACAACCATAAGTCTCCTGCCAGTTGCCGATAACTGTTACAAAACATGATCATCTCATACAACAATTTATATCTCATCACGTCTTGACCATATCACATCACAACATGCCCTACAAAAACAAGTTAGACGTCCTCTACTTTGTTGTTGCAAGTTTTATGTGGCTGATATGGGCTTCTAGCAAGAACCGTTCTTAACTACGCATAAAGACCACAACGATTTTTCGTCAAGTGTGTTGTTTTAACCTTCAACAAGGACCGTCCGTAGTCAAACTCGATTCTGAAAGTGCTAGTGATCGACTAGAGGGGGGGTGAATAGGCGATTTTTATGAGAGTCTTCAAAACACGGAAGTTTCGAAGACAAACAATAGAAATAAACCTATTACCATGTAGCGGAAGGTAGACTACACTAGGCAAACCATAGTCAAGTATTCAATGAAGTGAAAGCACAATGACTAATAGCAGCTAGGCAGTAAAGATCAGGTAGGAAGATATTGTGAAGCCAATCAGAACAAGCAGTCACTCAGTGAAGACAAAAGATAATGCAATCATACAATGACTTTACGAGGACCAACAGTAAGTAAAGGGAAGGGAAGGATGAAACCGGTGACTCGTTGAAGACAATGATTTGTTGGACCAGTTCCAGTTGCTGTGACAACTGTACGTCTGGTTAGGGAGGCTGAGATTCAACTCAGAAGACCTCGTCTTCACCTTATTCCCCTTGAGCTAAGGACACCCAGTCCTCGCCCAATAACTCTGGTAAGTCTTCAAGGTAGACTTCCAAACCTTCACAGACTTCGTTCACCGGGGATCCACAATGACTCTTGGATGCTCAGAACACGACGCCTAATCGGCTGGAGGATTCACAGTCCTCAAGTGTAATAAGTCTTCAGATCACACAGACAGGAAGACTTAAGTGATGCCTAACACTCTTTGGCTCTGGGTGTTTAGAGCTTTATCCTCGCAAGGAATTCTCTCTCAAAGGCTTCGAGGTGGGTCGCTCTCAAACGACAAAAGCCGTACTCTAACTCTGAGAAGCCAACCGTTTATGGTTGTAGGGGGTGGGCTATTTATAGCCACTGGGAAACCCGACCTGGTTTGTCCGAAATGACCCTTGGTCACTAAGGAACTGACACGTGTTCCAACGGTCAGATTTCAAACACACACATCAACTTTACTTGGACTACAAGCAAAGTTGACTTATCCAACTCTGGACAAGATTTGCTCACATAGTCTTCACCCGAAGACATAGGAGTTTGGTTAAGCATCACTTCAGTCATTCTGACTAGTTCTCTTGGACCCCACTTAATAGTACGCTGGTTCCTATGACTCAACAAAGAAAAACACAGAACGACGAAACTGCTAAGTCTTCGCGCTCCATAGTCTTCACGCGATGTCTTCTCTTATCATAGTCTTCAATGTGAATGTCTTCACATACCACCTCTGACTTCAATGTCTTCATACATTTTTAGGGGTCATCTCTGGTAGGAAAACCGAATCAATGAGGGACTTCTACCTGTGTTATCCTGCAATTCTCACAAACACATTAGTCCCTAAACTAGGTTTGTCGTCAATACTCCAAAACCAACTAGGGGTGGCACTAGATGCACTTACAATCTCCCGCTTTTTGGTGATTGATGACAAACTAGTTGAAGTTTTCAACGGGGAATATAATATGTGAAATTGTAAAGGATAGGGGATTGTCTTCATAAGTTGCAAGGGCTCCCCCTAAAGATGTGCATATAAGTAATTTGCTTTTGGAATGCAAATGCACATGGCAGGTTGTACTTGTGGAGATCCTCTTCAACTTATGACGACAATTCATCATGCATGAAAAGTATGTGAAGATAATGACATGCATAATGAAAAAATGGACGTCTGCAAAATGATCTAAGTGCGGAATTTATCATCGCATCACAGAATAGCAAATAAGTAGCAGACGACCATCGAGTTTAAGTGTTACAACTCAAAGAACCAAATGTATCAAAACGAGAGTTGTAAACACTAGGCAAAATATAAAGCAACCGCCCATATGGACCCGCTTGAAGACTATCAAACTCATATGCTTCTCCCCCTTTTGTCAGTAAGGACCAAAAAGGTTTGAAGACATAGAGCATCTACTCGTTCCCATGAGGAGTAGGTGAAGCAGCAGGGTCGTCGGTGTTGTTAGGCGGTGCAGACGAACTCAGGGCAGTGTCGATACATGCAGAAGTAGGGGGCGGTGAAGTAGCATCGTCTTCATCATCGATCACTCTCGCATTCACAGTTGCCGCGGAGGAAGAATAGTCAGAGTCTTCAAGGGATGGAGTTCGATGTAGGACAGCATTCCGTGGAGGAGTGGAGTCAAACTTGAATTTTTCAGTGAAGCCATCGTCTTGAAGATCTGCTTCAACACTGAGCAGGGTCAAACTCTTCCATGATCGACGACGGTTCTCATGAGTGACAAAAGCATTTTTGGTGGCAAGATTGCGAATGCGATTGACGTCCACCAATAGGCTTTGCATCTGTCGTTTGAGCCAGTCATGATGCCTATCTTGTTTCTGATGCAGTGCCACAAGAAGTTCTCGGTCATTCAAAACACGAGAGAGCTTGCGAGGCCTTTGGGCAATGGTGCTATCAGTAGCTTCGGTCTGCGCACGGTGAGGCAAGCGAGTGATTCCAGCCAATGGATAGACGCGAGCGACAGCTTGAACTCCTTCAATGTTTTGCGTGAATCTTTGATGGTCAGCATTCTGAAGACTAAGAGGCTCCTTGGCAGGCTCTGGATATATGGCTTCAATAGACAGATCGACGTCAGGCATAAAGATCCGATGATTGCGAGCAGAGGGCTGATAGGTGATAGCTGAGTGTAGTTTGATCAGCCGCATAATCCATGGAGCGTAGAACTTCAAGCCAAAGAGATCAGATCCTGATGCAGCAAGTTGGCGGATGAAGAAGTCTTGTGCATTGAAGCATTTGCCGTGAAGAATATGGAAGACCAAAGTCTTCATTGCACCTTCCAGCTTTGCATGTGGAGAATGTCCTTTGATGGGCCAGAGAGTTCGCCTTATGATGTGATAGATAGTACGTGGCAGATACTCAAGGTCTTCAACAAAGAACTCCTTAGGATATTCAGCATCTGGAGGCAAAGGCTTCATCATGCTAAGCATCTGACTCATGTTTGGTTCAGGCTTGTGAAAGATGCTTTCCATAGCAGCACTGTGAAGCTGACAACCAGGTTCATACAGATCTCCTGGAGTGGGCAGGCCAGTAAGCTCAATGATATCAAAGGCTTTGGCTTCATGATGAACATTGCCTGCCACTCAAGGACCCAAGTCTTCGGATCCCTGTTGTAGCCACGGATATGAAGAGTGGCATAGAATTGGAGCAGCAATTCTTCATTCCAGTGCTCCTTATCAGTGACGAACTGCAGCAAGCCAGACTCTCTGAAGCAATCTAGAGCTTCTTCCAAACAGGGCAGTCCAGTTATGGCTTCAGTGTCAAGACGCATATGTGGGAAAATGCCACCTTGATTGTATAAGATGCATGAGTAATAACTGCGCTGCTGATAGCTCCAGAACCGATCAGAAGATATTCTTGCCTTGGTGTAGGGGTTCTTGGCGCTATCAAAGAAGGTGTTGTGTGCCTTGAAGCCATTGATATTAAAAGATCCGGGTGCAGATGACCTTGGCATTGGCTTCTGAACCTAAGGCCTGTGCTCAACGTGATAGTCAAACTGAGGACCAGCAGCAGGCGGAGGAGTCAGAAAAGGCCATTTGACCGTGATAAGTTGGCCATTGTTGAATGCTTGCTCGATAGTGTGTGGCCTTGGTGGCAGAACAGGAGCAGTGGCATCAACAGAGGCGTCAGGCTGCACATCTGTTGCAGGTACATCATTGGCTTCATTGGCCTCTGGCACAGTGTTAGGTGCAGGCTCCACAGTGTCTTCAGCCATGACCACGTCATTGGCTTCAGTGGTGTTAGTGGTGGCAGCCTCACGATTCTCAACCTCCACTTCAGAAGCTGGAGGGTCGGTCACGTTCTCCTCGAGAACAACATCTTGGTGAGACGGGGGTGTAGCAACTCTTGGGGCTTCTTCTTCATCGGCTGATGCAGCCGGAACATCTTCAACTATTTTGGCTTCGGATTCAGAGACAGTCACAGTAGGAGTGGCATCTGGAAACACTTGACGTGCAACAGATTGGTGGTGCACTTCTCCTTTTGGAATGCTCGAAAGAGGGACTTGGGGCCTTGGTCCTTTGTGAAGCCTACGTAACGCTGGCGACGCCTGTGAAGATGGAGTTGGCTGGGCCTCAAAGTCATCCTCTTCTTGCACTGATGGGGTTGCTTGCGATTGGGGAGAGCTTGGAGTGTCTTGTTGTTGTGGGTGATCAGCCCATGATGCATCCTGAGCAGTTGGGTCAGAGGATGACCAATGCTGATGAGTTCGCTGTGCGTGAGCACAGGCGATGATACCAGTTGGTGCTCGATCTGAGGAAGGACTTCATCATCGTCAACATTGTCATGGTGACCAATGTCTTCAGCAGCGGTGGGGTCAACTGCTAGAATGTCTTCAGCTTTAGGAGCCTCTGTGGAAGTAGGCTCATGAACTACTATCCGTCGTTCTTGATGCGAGGAATCAGGGCGAGCAACAGAGATGGGTTCTACAACAAGGGGCTCTGTGGGAGCAGCCCGATCTTTCTTGGTTCTGCGCTTCATCTTGGAGGGAGCGACATCAGAAGCATCAGGATTTTTCCTCTTTCTGGCTTCAGCCTCGGCAGTCCTCGTCTTCTTCAGTTCTGAAGCGGTTGACCGGACCTTTGGCTTCGAGCTAGTCATGCTGCTTGGGAAGACTATGCGAGGTTCTTCCTGCCTTGAAGGTGCAGATTGGTCAGTTGAGGGCTTCTTCTTCTTTGCAGCCATTCTTGGGTCGATGCCAGGACGACTAAGAGCCTTGCGCTTCTCAGCCTCATTGTAGGCTTGCACACACTTGTCAGCCAGGCTCTTCATGCGCTCACGAGAACCTTTAGCTTCTTCACGCTTCTTGAGAAAGTCTTCTTTGAGCTCGTGCAGCATGATCTTGAAGTTTTTGACATCTTGCACGCTGAGCTTTGCCATGTGCTTCTTGAACTGAGCTTTCTCATAGTCAATTTTGTGCTTCAGTTCAACTATGCGCTGAGCTAGAGCTAGCTCAGAAGCAATGGCGCCATTGAAGGCGACACTGAGGCGAATTGGAAGTTGCAGATCTTCAAAGCTGAGGTTGGGCGTGTCAAACCACTCATCAATGAAGTTATGGAGGATTGCCACATCAAAGAGAGGCAAATCATTGAAGATCTATGCTTCTTCCTTGCTCTTGATCAGATGCTCAAGAGCGTCATCTGCAAGATCTTCATCGCTGGACAGATCAATGGCGTCATTGCACAGAATAGCAGCAGCAGTCAATGCCTGATCAGTATTCTTTCTCATCTCAGTATTCTTGGAGATACATGATAGATCTTTAGACTGCACACTGTCTTCAGGAGGTGCAGTAGCCAGTGGCTTCGCCCGTAAGATTTTTGGTGCTCAGGTAGACTTTGAAGCTTTAGGCTTTTTCAGCTTCGTTGGCTTCGGTGGTGCAGGTGCTTCGTCAGATTCAGCATCATCTGCAGGTTGTTCCACGACTGCCCCTTGAACCATAATATGAGTGATGAGACCTTCTAGGTTGTAGAAGGGCCCAACCAGATTGGGTTCAACTTCTCGTGTGCCATCAGCACGTGGCGCAGAGGGGCCTCGGTTGAAGTCTAATCCCAATGACTTCTTGTTTTCCTTGGCAGAGTTCTGTGAAAACTGATAGTTGCGCTTGAAGAGATTGTCTTCACGACACCATAACAGAGAGGATGGGTCGGCATTAGTAGGCTGAGGTCCACGAAGCATGCAGGGGTAAAAGCCTTGAGCAATATCTTCGGACTGTGATTTGTGCTGAAGACCTTTGTATATGATATCTCCCCATGGGCCCTTGATGGCACTCTTCTCAGCATATTCGTCGGTGACGAATCTGTACTTGAACCATTCCTCTGCCCAATGTCTTCGAATCCATTGGATTCGGTTCTTGCGTTCTCCATAGGTTTCTTCTGGATCTGACTTGTATAGCTCATAGAGATCTGATGGCAGGTCCTTAGCAGTGTTTCCACGGTGCTGTCTGCCTCCCTTCCTTGTAGATTTCTCTGTAGCCATGAACTTCAAACTGAATGACTTCAACATGTTCAAAGGTTTCAAAGGCTTCCGCCTGCGGGTCAAACAGGAACTGGCTTCGAGACAATTTATATGATGTTGTAAGAATTCTGCAAATGAATGCAGACTATGAGAACCAAGGGATTCTCCCACGGACATGTACCTGTGACAGCATTAAGGTGCGAAGGAAGGGGAAGAGGTCATATGCATTCTCAGAAGATTTTGAAGATAAATCAGTTTAGAAGACATTGACCTCATAGTGCAAAGACATTCACTCATAGATAGAGAGTTGGTTCCAGATTTGTACGAATCCACGAATAAGTACAAGTGAGGAATCTAACTACTTTGTGAAGCATAAGTGAACATACTAGGCATATTATGAGATACAGTATGAAATAGATCCAACTTGTGTGAACAGAAACTGCTTGTGGTAGAAAGTGATGAATCTATAGGATCAAAGGGGCCGAAAAAAGGAAGTTTTATTTACCACGTGAAGAACTTCTAGACGGAGTGCGAGAGGAGGCCGAGCAGTTCGATCATCCGTGCCCTAACTTGGCGACGGAGGACAACTATGGCGACAGCGGAGAGGACGATGTCCGCGGCCGGCGTGAAGACGGTGTCGGTGAGGTCGCGGCTGCTAAGAGCTTCATCGCCGGCATCGTCGAGGGCTAGCGATGGCACTAGGGTTTGTGCGAGAGTGGAAGAAAGGATAATGACTGTGGTGAGGCGTGTATTTATAGGGACAGGGACGTCACAGTGTTATTACACAGGTGCCCCTACCGATTCACATCTGAAGGACACGTGGCCATCATGCAACATATCGGAGGTTGTTCCATGTTCCCATGCACGCCTGGATTGTCGGGTGGTCGTTCCCACTTCTCCGGGTTTCAGGTGAAGGAATTAGCATTGAAAATGGACTTAATGTTTGTCTCTATATCTTCTGCTGACAAGGACGCAGAGAAGACATTCGTCGGTTTCAAGAGAATGCATATGATTTGGAGAGATAGAGTTTGAGATAGAAAGCATAGAGAGGTTAGGGTCCGATCACATTCACTTAGTTCAAAAGATTCAACAAGAAGACATAGCTATAAGTGAATGCTGTAGAGGACAGAACACTAGTATATATATATATATATGAGAAAGACAATCAAATCAACATAGTGAAGATAATCATGAAGACAAGTTGAGATTGAAGCCGAACCAAATGTGAAGACATACCAAACGTAACGCCATGAGTGAAACACATCAAACAGAAAAATTTGGTGGTGGCATTACCCACCATATAGGAAGTATTAGACCCAGACACGGAGCACAATTATCGTGGCGCTCCGAAGTCAAATTCCACATTAATGTATTCACACTTAGAATGTAAGTCTTCATTGATTGAAGATATACTTTACTTCATGTGTTGCACATCTAAGTCATCAATATGCATAAGTGTTAGGATGTGTGCCTGATCACAAGACATTTGAGGATTCCAAGATATTTAGCTCACACCGTAACTTGCAAAACCTCTTCTCATCCAAGGGCTTGGTGAAGATATCTGCCAATTGCTCTTCAGTGTTGACGTGTATGATATCAATATCTTCCTTCACAAGATGATCTCTGAGAAAATGATGACGTATTTCAATGTGCTTTGTCTTCGAGTGTTGAACTGGGTTGTTGGCAATCTTGATGGCGCTTTTGTTGTCGCAGTAGAGTGGCACTTGCTTCAGATGAATGCCATAGTCTTTGAGTGTTTGCTTCATCCATAGAAGCTAAGCACAGCAAGATCCAGCAGCAATGTATTTAGATTCAGCAGTGGAGAGAGATACACAGTTCTGCTTCTTTGAAGACCAACATACAAGTGATCGTCCCAGAAAATGACATGTGCCTAATGTATACTTGTGATCCACCTTGTCACCAGCATAATCAGCATCCGAGAATCCAACCAGATCAAACTCTGAGCCCTTTGGATACCATAATCCTAATGTTGGGGTGTAAGCCAAATATCGAAGAATTCGCTTCACAGCCAAGTGATGCGATTCCTTTGGTGCCGCTTGGAATCGAGCACACATGCAAACACTAAGCATAATATCTAGCCTAGATGCACATAGATAAAGTAAAGAACCAATCATGGAGCGGTATACCTTTTGATCGAACTCTTTACCATTGTTGTCGGGACCCAGATGATGTTTGTCTGGCATTGGCGTCGTGTAGCCTTTGCAATCTTGCATTCCAAATTTCTTCAGGCAATCTTTGAGGTATTTCTCTTGAGATATAAAGATGCCGTTGCGTTGCTGACGTATTTGAAGACCAAGGAAGAACTTCAGCTCACCAATCATGGACATCTGATATTGCTCTTGCATCATATATCCAAACTCTTCACTGTATTTCTGTTGGTGCAGCCGAAGATAATGTGATCTACATATATTTGGCACGCAAATAGTTCGCCATCATATGTCTTCGTGAAGAGAGTGGGGTCGAGGGAACCAGGTTTGAAGCCTTTGCTCTTCAGGAAGTCTTTGAGTGTGTCATGCCAAGCCTGAGGGGCTTGTTTGAGGCCATACAGTGCCTTGTTGAGCTTGTACACCATGTCAGGATGTTTTGGATCTTCAAAGCCAGGCGGTTGTGCAACATACACTTCTTCTTCAATCTTGCCATTGAGAAAAGCGCTCTTCACATCCATTTGATACAGAAGAATGTTATGATGATTTGATAGGACAGCAGTATGCGTATGGCTTCAAGTCTAGCCATAGGAGCAAATGTTTCATCGAAGTCAATCCCTTCAACTTGAGTGTACCCTTGAGCAACGAGACGAGCTTTGTTTCTGACAACTTGACCATGCTCATCTTGCTTGTTGCGATATATCCATTTGGTGCCTATTATATTGTGCTTGCGAGGATCAGGACGCTTAACCAGTTCCCATACATTATTCAGCTCAAACTGTTGAAGCTCTTCTTGCATAGCTTGAATCCATTCAGGTTCCATGAAGGATTCTTCAACTTTCTTGGGTTCAGATATTGAGACGAATGCGAAGTTCCCACAGAAATTTGCTAGCTGTGTTGCCCTCGAATGAGTGAGTGGACCTGGTGCATTGATGCTATCAATTATTCTCTCAATCTGTACTTCATTTGCAACACGAGGATGTACAGGACGAAGATTTTCCTCTTGCTGATCATTGTCATCGTTAGAAGGATTATCTTCAGGCTGAGGATTGTCTTTAGTTTGATCAGGTGCGGAGATGATAAGTTCCTCTTCATGCTGAGATTCAGATGGTATGATTTCTCCAGTTCCCATAAGTTTGGTTGATTCACTGGATGGAACTTCATCTAGCACGTTTGGCAGGTGCTCTCTTTGTGAGCCATTAGTCTCATCGAACCGCACATCCACTGTTTCAACCACTTTATAGTGAAAAAGGTTGAAGACTCTGTAGGAGTGCAAATCCTTTACATATCCAAGCATAAAACCTTCATGTGCTTTTGGTGCAAATTTTGAAGTGTGATGTGGATCCTTGATCCAGCACCTGGCACCAAATACTCTGAAGTAACTGACATTTGGCTTCTTGCCAGTAAGGAGCTCATAGGATGTCTTGTTGAGAAGCTTGTGAAGATAAACACGGTTGATGATATGGCATGCAGTATCAATGGCTTTAGGCCAGAACTTTCTTGGAGTCTTGTATTCATCAAGCATCGTCCGGGCCATCTCAATAAGTGTTCTGTTCTTGCGTTCCACGACGCCATTCTGCTGCGGTGTGTATGGAGCTGAGAATTCATGTGTAATGCCCAAAGTATCAAGATAAGTGTCTAGACCAGTGTTCTTGAATTCAGTGACATTGTCACTTCTGATGTGCTTGATCTTGATGCCATAATTGTTCATGGCTCGATTGGCGAAGCGTCTGAAGACATCCTGCACTTCAGTCTTGTAGAGGATTATATGCACCCAGGTATATCTTGAATAATCATCAACAATGACAAAGCCATAGAGACAAGCAGTAGTAGTAAGAGTTGAGTAATGAGTGGGACCAAAAAGGTCCATGTGGAGCAGTTCGAAGGGTTGAGTCGTTTTCATGATTGTCTTCGAGGGATGCTTGGCCCTCATCATCTTTCCTGCTTCACATGCACCGCATAAGTGATCCTTCTTGAACTTGATGCCCTCGATGCCTATGACATGCTTCTTCCTTGCAAGGGTGTGGAGGTTCCTCATGCCAGCATGCCCTAGCCTCCAATGCCAGAGCCAGCATTCAGAAGCTTTTGCTAGAAGACATACGGCAAGTTGTGGTCCTGCTGAGAAATCTACCACGTACAAATCATCTTTCCGATACCCTTCAAACACTAGCGACTTGTCAGATTCCATTAGAACAAGGCAATGATATTTTCCAAACATCACAATCATGTTTAAATCACAAAGCATTGAGACCGACATTAAGTTGAAACCAAGGGATTCAACAAGCATGACTTTATCCATGTGTTTATCCTTTGAGATTGCAACTCTACCTAGACCCAATACCTTGCTTTTACCAGTGTTAGCAAATGTGATGTGACTTTTGTCCGATGGACGTAAGGTTGAGTCCATGAGAAGGCTTCGCTTGCCAGTCATGTGATTAGTACACCCACTATCAATAATCCATTCTGAAGCAGCTGGTGTCATACCCTATAGTGCAGTTAGGGGGATAGGCTTCATGAAGAGAATTGTAAAGCATAAACATTTCACGAGCAAGTGGATTATGAAAGCTTAGATCGAGGTTAGAACTGATAGGGTAAGTGGCAAGTGACTCAGGAACAAAATACATAATAAGACCATTTGGGCATTTGATCTTGCGCCCTACAAGATGTTTAAGGTCCCCAGCAATGGCTTCAGACGGTTTTGGTTTTCGGCTGGAGACCTTTCCCTGCAAAAGAGAGTTAAGCTTTCTTAGCCACCCACATCTTCAAGGGTGGCTTCGAAGCAATGAGTCTAAGTGCAGCATCTGAGAACTTTGGCTTTGGAGCCCTAGCAAAAAGTCTTGCAGGTGGACAATAGTACTCATAAGAATAAGCAAAATAGTTCTTGGTCTTATGAACATGGCGGTTTGATGAGTCCTGAGTATGGCTTCCCTGCAAAACATTTGCGTTAGTGCGACTCAGGTGAGTCCTCTGTCTGTATGAAGCCTTTGGACCATATGAAGCCTGTGGTCTGGGGTTTGTCTTCTTCACTTCTGGTGTCATGACGACATTCACAGGAAGATTCTCCAAACACCTTTTCGGCACCCAGACTTTCTTCATAGGCGGCCCATTCCTGCAGTTACTACCAATATACCTGGCAAACACTTCACCATTCTGATTCTTAAACAGTTTATAGTTTGCATCAAAGGATTCATCAATAACAATGGGATTAGCACAAGTGAAGCCAGATAGGGTGGATGGATCTGCTGAAGGTTTCTTTGCAGCAACCCATGTGGTTTTGGGGTACTGCTCAGGTTTCTAGTAAGAGCCATCAGCATTCATTTTCCTTTCGAACCCAACACCCTCTTTCCTAGGGTTTCGGTTCAGGATCTGCCTTTTGAGGACATCACATAGTGTCTGGTGCCCTTTGAGACTTTTGTACATCCCCGTTTCAAGCAATGTCTTCAACCTAGCATTCTCATCAGCAATAGCAGTGGTATCCTCAGCAGAGGGGTTAGTTACCACATCAATAGTTGAAGATATTGCAATAGTAGTAGCAGTAGAACACCCAGCAACAGAAGTAGCGTTGTCTCGCTCGATGCATTTAAGACATGGTGGTTCAAATCCTTCCTAAGCTGAACTGATCTGTTCGGCACGAAGTGACTCGTTTTCCTTTTGAAGATCTTAATGAGCCGCTCTCAATTTCTCTAGATCTTGCTTCCTTTGAAGATAATCATAGGAAAGCTTTTCATGAGTTGTTGAGAGCGTTTCATGACGACTTTCAAGTTCCTCATACTTAACGTGAAGATTTTTGATGTCTTCAATTAAGGACTGAGATCGAGTCATTTCAGCGTCTAACAGATCATCGCTTTTGTCTAATAGTTTTTGAATATGTTCCATAGCTTTCTGTTGTTCAGTTGCAATTTTAGCAAGTGTTTTGTAGCTGGGTTTGGAACCACAATCAGAGTCATCTTCACTAGATGTTTGATAGTGAGTAGTGCGTGTGTTTACCTTGGCACCGCATGCCATGAAGCAGTAGGTAGGAGCGGAGTATCCTTGTCATTTGCATCGGTGTCGGTGATGAAGTCATTGTCTTCAGTGTTGAAGATGGACTTGGCAATGTATGCTGTAGCCAGACTCGCAATGCCAGAATCGGACTCCTCCTCAGACTCCACCTTCGCCTCCTCAGAGGCGGACACCTCCTCTGAGTCCATTTCCTTGCCAACAAATGCATGTGCCTTGCCAGATGAGCTCTTCTTGTGTGATGAAGACTTTGAGGAAGACTTGGAAGAAGACTTTGAGTATTTCTTCTTCTTGTTGTTGTCAGGGTCATACTCCTTGCTCTTCTTCTTCTTGTTGTTCTCATTGTCCCACTGCGGACACTCAGAGATGTAGTGGTCAGGTTTCTTGCACTTGTGGCATGTTCTCTTCTTGTAGTCATGAGCAGAAGCTTCATCATTCCTTGAGCTTGATCGTGAAGACTTTCTGAAGCCTTTCTTCTTGGTGAATTTTTGGAACTTCTTCACAAGCATAGCAAGCTCCTTTCCAATGTCTTCAGGATCATCAGAACTGCTGTCAGATTCTTCTTCAGACGAGGAGACAACTTTTGCCTTCAAGGCACGATTTCACCCATAGTTGGGACCATAGATGTCTCTTTTCTCAGAAAGCTGAAACTCGTGTGTGTTGAGCCTCTCAAGTATGTCAGACGGATCAAGTGTCTTGAAGTCAGGACGTTCTTGAATCATCAGGGCTAGGGTGTCAAACGAGCTGTCAAGTGATCTCAGGAGTGTCTTGACGACTTCATGCTTGGTGATCTCAGTGGCGCCGAGAGCTTGAAGCTCATTTGTGATGTCAGTGAGTCGATCAAACGTGAGCTGGACATTCTCATTGTCATTTCTCTTGAAGCGGTTGAAGAGGTTGCGAAGGACACTGATTCTGTGATCTCTCTGGGTTGAGACGCCTTCATTGACCTTGGAGAGCCAGTCCCAGACTAGCTTAGATGTTTCCAAAGCACTCACGCGGCCATACTGTCCTTTGGTTAGATGACCACAGATGATGTTCTTGGCAGTGGAGTCCAGTTGAACGAACTTCTTGACATCAGCAGCGGTGACACCTTCACCAGCCTTGGGAACACCATTCTTGACGACATACCATAGGTCGACATCAATGGCTTCAAGATGCATGTGCATCTTATTCTTCCAGTAGGGATATTCAGTTCCATCGAAGACGGGGCATGCAGTGGAGACTTTAATTATCCCTGCAGTCGACATAGCTAAAACTCCAGGTGGTTAAACTGAATCACACAGAACAAGGGAGTACCTTTCTCTGATACCAATTGAAAGTGCTAGTGATCGACTAGAGGGGGGGTGAATAGGCGATTTTTATGAAAGTCTTCAAAACATGGAAGTTTCAAAGACAAATGATAGAAATAAACCTATTACCATGCAGCGGAAGGTAGACTACACTAGGCAAACCATAGTCAAGTATTCAATGAAGTGAAAGCACAATGACAAATAGCAGCTAGGCAGTAAAGATTAGGTAGGAAGATATTGTGAAGCCAATCAGAACAAGCAGTCACTCAGTGAAGACAAAAGATAATGCAATCATACAATGACTTCACGAGGACCAACAGTAAGTAAAGGGAAGGGAAGGATGAAACCAGTGACTCGTTAAAGACAATGATTTGTTGGACCAATTCCAGTTGCTGTGACAACTGTATGTCTGGTTAGGGAGGCTGAGATTCAACTCAGAAGACCTCGTCTTCACCTTATTCCCCTTGAGCTAAGGACACCCAGTCCTTGCCCAATCACTCTGTTAAGTCTTCAAGGTAGACTTCCAAACCTTCACAGACTTCGTTCACCGGCGATCCACAATGACTCTTGGATGCTCAGAACGCGACGCCTAACCGGCTGGAGGATTCACAGTCCTCAAGTGTAATAAGTCTTCAGATCACACAGACAGGAAGACTTAAGTGATGCCTAACACTCTTTGGCTCTGGGTGTTTAGGGCTTTATCCTCGCAAGGAATTCTCTCTCAAAGGCTTCGAGGTGGGTTGCTCTCAAATAACAAAAGCCGTACTCTAACTCTGAGCAGCCAACCGTTTATGGTTGTAGGGGGTGGGCTATTTATAGCCACTGGGCAACCCGACCTGGTTTGTCCGAAATGACCCTTGGTCACTAAGGAACTGACACGTGTTCCAACGGTCAGATTTCAAACACACACGGTAACTTTACTTGGACTACAAGCAAAGCTGACTTATCCAACTCTGGGCAAGATTTTCTCTCATAGTCTTCACTCGAAGACATAGGATTTTGGTTAAGCATCACTTCAGTCATTCTGACTGGTTCTCTTGGACCCCACTTAACAGTACGGTGGTTCTTATGACTCAACAAATAAAAACATAGAACGACGAAACTGCTAAGTCTTCGCGCTCCATAGTCTTCACGCGATGTCTTCTCTTATCATAATCTTCAATGTGAATGTCTTCACATACCACCTCTGACTTCAATGTCTTCATACATTTTTAGGGGTCATCTCTGGTAGGAAAACCGAATCAATGAGGGACTTCTACCTGTGTTATCCTGCAATTCTCACAAACACATTAGTCCCTCAACTAGGTTTGTCGTCAATACTCCAAAACCAACTAGGGGTGGCACTAGATGCACTTACAGATTCAACTAAAGTTGGAGAAACAGACACCCGCCAGCCACCTGTGTGCAAAGCACGTCGGTAGAACCAGTCTCATGAACTCGGTCATGTAATGTTGGTCTAGGCCGCTTCATCCAACAATACTGCCGAATCAAAGTGAGAAGTTGGTGGTAAGCAGTATGACTATTATCACCCACAACTCTTTGTGTTCTACTCATGCATATCAACTACGCATAGACCTGGCTCTGATGCCACTGTTGGGAACGTAGCATGCAATTGCAAAAAAATTCCCACAATCACGCAATATCTATCTAGGAGATGCATAGAAACAAGAGGGGGAGAGTGTGTCCACGTACCCTCGTAGACCGAAAGCGGAAGCATTTGGTTAACGCGGTTGATGTAGTCGAACGTCTTCATGATCCAACCGATCCAAGTACCAAACATACGACACTTCCGTGTTCAGCACACGTTCATCTCGATGACATCCCTTGAGCTCTTGATCCAGTAGAGGGTCGAGGGAGAGTTCCGATATCATGATGGTGTGGTGACGGTGATGGTGATGTGATCCGCGCAAGGCTTCGCCTAAGCACTACGACAATATGACCGGAGGAGTAAACTGTGGAGGGGTGCACCGCACACGGCTAAGAGAAATATTGGTGTGCCTTTGGGGTGCCCCCCACCCCGATATATAAAGGGGGGAGGAGGAGGTGGCCGGCCCAAGGGGGGCGCGCCAAGGGGGGAGTCCTACTTGGACTCCTAGTCCAAGTAGGATTCAGCCCCCCTCCTTCCATCTAACGGAAAGGGGAAAGGGGAAAGGAGGGAGAAGGAGAAGGAAAGAGGGGGCCGCACCCCCTCCCCTTGTCCATTTCGGATTGGCAAGGGGGGGCTCCTCCCATGGCCTGCCTCTTCTCCTCCACTATGGCCCATTAGGCCCATCAACTTTCCCGGGGGGTTCCGGTAACCTCCCGGTACTCCGAAATATCCCCGAACCTTGTCGGAACCATTTTGGTGTCTGTATATAACCTTCCAATGTATCAATATTTACCTCTCGACCATTTTGAGACTCCTCGTCATGTCTTTGATCTCATCAGGGACTCCGAACAAACTTCGGTCACCAAAAACACATAACTCATAATACAAATCGTCATCGAACGTTAAGCGTGCGGACCCTACAGGTTCGAGAACTATGTAGACATGACCGATACACATCTCCAGTCAATAACCAATAGCGGAACCTGGATGCTCATATTGGTTCCTACATATTCTACGAAGATCTTTATTGGTCAAACCGCATAACAACATACACTATTCCTTTTGTCATCGGTATGGTACTTGCTCGAGATTCGATCATCGGTATCATCATACCTAGTTCAATCTCGTTACCAGCAAGTCTCTTTACTCGTTCCGTAATGCGTCATCCTGCAACTAACTCATTAGTTACATTGCTTGCAAGGCTTGTAGTGATGTGCATTACCTAGAGGGCCCAGAGATACCTCTCCAATACACGGAGTGATAAATCCTAATCTTTATCTATGCCAACTCAACAAACACCTTCGGAGACACCTGTAGAGAATCTTTATAATCACTTAGTTACGTTGTGACATTTGATAGCACACAAGGTGTTCCTCCGGCATTCAGGAGTTACATCATCTCATAGCCAGAGGAATATGTATAAGTCATGAAGAAAGCAACAATAATAATACTAAACGATCATTATGCTAAGCTAACAGATGGGTCTTGTCCATCACATCATTCTCTAATGATGTGATCCCGTTCATCAAATGACAACACATGTCTATGGTCAGGAAACTTAACCATCTTTGATTAATGAGCTAGTAAAGTAGAGGCATACTAGGGACACTCCGTTTCTCTATGTAGTCACACAGGTACTAAGTTTCCGGTCAATACAATTCTAGCATGAATAATAAACATTTATCATGATATAAGGAAATATAAATAACAAGTTTATTATTGCCTCGAGGGTATATTTACTTCACTCTTTCCATCCTGCGTCCATTCATGTTGACATGCCATTTAAATTTCATGCATTCTATGTCATTTCATGTTGGCCGCATGTTTGATTATGTAGGCATTCCAATCTTTGGAAGCCTTCAAGGCCCCACACAAAGACAAGCCATTCGCTCTAACGCATTGTTTGGTGCTCACCAAAGATTGCTCCAAGTTCAAGGACCAATACAATGCTCATAGGAAGAAGAGAGGAGAGAAGGCGGCGGTGACTGATACGTCTCCAACGTATCTATAATTTTTTATTGTTCCATGCTATTATATTATCCATCTTAGATGTTTAATGGGCTTTGCTATGCACTTTTATATTATTTTTGGGACTAACCTATTGACCTAGAGCCCAGTGCCAGTTCCTGTTTTTTTCCCTTGTTTCACTGTTTTGATGAAAAGGAATATCAAACAGAGTCGAAACGGAATGAAACCTTCTGGAAAAGTTATTTTTGGAAGGAAAGCTACCCGATAGACTTGGAGTGCACGTCAGGAAAGAAACGAGGGAGCCACGAGGCAGGGGTGCGCCCACCCCCCTAGGGCGCGCCCTCCACCCTCGTGGGCCCCTCATGGCTCCCCTGATGTATTTTTTCACCTATATATATCCATATACCCTAAAACGACCGGGGAGCACAATAGATCGGGAGTTCCGCCGCCAGAAGCCTCCGTAGCCACCGAAAACCAATCTAGACCCGTTCCGGCACCCTGTCGGAGGGGGTAATACCTCTCCAGTGGACATCTTTATCATCCCGGTGCTCTCCATGACGACGAGGGAGTAGTTCTCCCTCTGGGCTGAGGGTATGTAACATTAGCTATGTGTTTGATCTCTCTCTCTCTCGTGTTCTTGATTTGGCACGATCTTGATGTATCGCGAGCTTTGCTATTATAGTTGGATCTTATGATGTTTCTCCCCCTCTACTCTCTTGTAATGGATTGAGTTTCCCCTTTGAAGTTATCTTATCGGATTGAGTCTTTAAAGATTTGAGAACACTTGATGTATGTCTTGCTATGCATATCTGTGGTGACAATGGGATATCATGTGATTCACTTGATGTATGTTTTGGTGATCAACTTGCGGGTTCCGCCCATGAACTTATGCATAGGGGTTGGCACACTTTTTCGTCACGATTCTCCGGTCAGAACTTTGGGGCACTCTTTGAGGTTCTATGTGTTGGTTGAATAGATGAATCTGAGATTGTGTGATGCATATCGTATAATCATACCCACGGATACTTGAGGTGACATTGGAGTATCTAGGTGACATTAGGGCTTTGGTTGATTTGTGTCTTAAGGTGTTATTCTAGTACGAACTCTAGGGCTGTTTGTGACACTTATAGGAATAGCCCAACGGATTGATTGGAAAGAATAACTTTGAGGTGGTTTAGTACCCTACGATAATCTCTTCGTTTGTTCTCCGCTATTAGTGACTTTGGAGTGACTCTTTGTTGCATGTTGAGGGATAGTTATATGATCCAATTATGTTATTATTGTTGAGGGAACTTGCACTAGTGAAAGTATGAACCCTAGGCCTTGTTTCAACGCATTGCAATACCGTTTGTGCTCACTTTTATCATTAGTTACCTTGCTGTTTTTATATTTTCAGATTACAAAAACCTATATCTACCATCCATATACCACTTGTATCACCATCTCTTCGCCGAACTAGTGCACCTATACAATTTACCATTGTATTGGGTGTGTTGGGGACACAAGAGACTCTTTGTTATTTGGTTGCAGGGTTGCTTGAGAGATACCATCTTCATCCTACGCCTCCTACGGATTGATAAACCTTAGGTCATCCACTTGAGGGAAATTTGCTACTATCCTACAAACCTCTGCACTTGGAGGCCCAACAACGTCTACAAGAAGAAGGTTGTGTAGTAGACATCAAGCTCTTTTCTGGCGCTGTTGCCGGGGAGGTGAGTGCTTGAAGGTATATCTTTAGATCTTGCAATCGAATCTTTTTGTTTCTTGGTTTAGCATTAGTCTAGTTTATAAAATAAAACTACAAAAAAATGGAATTGAGTTTGTCTCATACGCTTCATCTTTTTAATATCTTTCGTGAGTATGATGGGAAGGAAAATTGTGCCAAAGTGTTAGAAGAAGAATGCATTAAAATGTTTGGCACTAAATCTTTGAATGATGAGCATGATTGCAATGTTGTTAGTATGAACTCCTTGAATATCCATAGTACTAATGATGATTGCACTAGTTACAATGAAAATGTCTCTTATAAACATGTCAATTTTTGTGGAGTGCATTGGGTTTGTAAGTACACACCAAATAGGGAAGATAGATATTGCAAGAGGCATAAGTACTTAGAAACTAAATTGTTGCAAAAAAGTCTAGATGATTGTGCTGAAAATTTAAATTTTCTTGGCCGTACTTGTGGACTTTGCAATGAACAGGGTCATTTAGCTATCCGATGCAAATTGTTTCATGATCTAATCGTGTCCAAAAATTGTGATGACTTGATTTCCCTTGCACATTATAATGAACTCAGTTTTCTTATGGGTTACGAAGAAATGAAACGTATAACTAAGCATCTTCCAGAATTTGCCCGTTATAAACTTCTTGGTTTTGATCTAGAAGAAATTTATATGTATTGTGCGGTGAACTGTATTGAAAATCCTTATATTGCCAACTACATAAAGAAAATAAAAGAAATAGAAGATGAAGAGAATACTAATGAAAGGGAAGATACTTCCCAATACCCTCCTATTATTTCTTATGATGAATCAGGTAACGAGGAAGAGCCTCCGATTCAACCAATCTCATTAATAAGGAGGTCCAAAAACAAGATTGAACCCACACATGATGTGGTGAAGAAGAAGAAAAGAAAAAGGAAGAGAGGTAAAAGATATCTCTCCCAAATAATGTTACTCCTTTTACTATTGTGCCTCATGAAAATATAATTGTGGAAGATAATGATACTTCTTATGATCTTGAAAATCTTTTTGGCACTTGCTTGGAAGAATATGATAATTGCTATACTATTGGTGCTATCCATACTATTAATGATGAGAGTGATTATGCTTATGATATGAAAAGGCCCAAGATTGGGGATGCTATGTTTGATGAAGATGATATTTTTGAGAATATATTTGCTGCAATTAATGTTTGTCCCAAGCTTGGGGATGCTACGTTTAATGAAGATGATATTTTTAGTCTCCCAAGTTTTGATATGAAAATTTATAATGATGATAGCATGACTCCTACTTATGATAATTATATTTATGAAAGTGGATTCGGAGAGGTCATGACTTTATTTAGTGATGATTCCACTATCTTGGAAGAGGTTTCAATCGATTATGATGAGAACAAAGTTGATACTTATGATAATTATTGTGATGATACATATTCTATAAAAGGTAGTGATGATTATATATATATAACTTTTCATGATTATGATTACCCTTTTTCTGAAAATTACTCTTTTAACGTGGAACCAATTTATAGTATTCGAGTCTCTTATGATACTCCCACTATTCCGAATGAGAAGAATTTTGCTTGTGTGGAGAGTAATAAAATTTCTATGCTTGTAGATCATGAAAAGAATGCTTTAGGTGCTAGTTATATTGTTGAATTCATTCATGATGCTACTGAAAATTATTATGAGGGAGGAACTTATGCTTCTGGGAATTGCAATAATATCAAGTTTCCTCTCTATGTGTTGAAAATCTTGAAGTTATGCTTGTTTTGCCTCCCTACGCTAGTTGATTATTGCTCCCATAAGTTGTTTGCTACAAAATACCTATGCATAGGAAGTGGGTTAGACTTAAATGTGCTAGTCATATTCTTCTTGATTCTCTCTTTATGTTTCAATTCTTATCCTTTATGTGAGCATCATTGAAATCATCATGCCTAACTAGGGGCGTTAAACGATAGCGCTTGTTGGGAGGCAACCCGATTTTATTTTTGTTCCATGATTTTTGTTCATTTTTAGTAATAAATAATTTATATATTCACTCTTATGATTGAGTTTTTATGTTTTAATTTGCGTTTGTGCCAAGTAGAACCTTTGGGAAGACTTGGGTGAAGTCTTGATGATCATGCTGTAAAAAACAGAAACTTTAGCGCTCACGAGAATTGCTGCCATTTTTTATTGGAGAGTGCTATTTAGTTAATTATTTTTGCAGATGATTAATAGACAAATTACTCAGGTCCACCAATTTATTTTAGAATTTTTGGGGTTCCAGAAGTATATGTTTGATCCATATTACTACAGACTGTTCTGTTTTTGACAGATTCTGTTTTCTATGTATTGTTTGCTTATTTTGATGAATCTATGAGTAGTATTGGAGGGTATGAACCATATAGAAGTTGGAATAAATTATATATTACACCCATGTGAATTTAGAATGAGTTCACTACAGTACCTAAGTGGTGGTTTATTTTCATATACTAACGGAGCTTACGAGTTTTCTGTTAAGTTTTGTGTTGTGAAGTTTTCAAGTTTTGGGTAAAGATTCGATGGACTATGGAATAAGGAGTGGCAAGAGCCTAAGCTTGGGGATGCCCAAGGCACCCCAAGGTAATATTCAAGTACAACCAAGAGCCTAAGCTTGGGGATGCCCCGGAAGGCATCCCCTCTTTCGTCTTCGTTCATCGGTAACTTTACTTGGAGCTATATTTTTATTCGCCACATGATATGTGTTTTGCTTGGAGTGTCATTTTATTTTATTTTGTTTTGCTTGCTGTTTGAATAAAGTATCAAGATCTGAAATTATTAAATGGGAGAGTCTTCACATAGTTGCATAATTATTCAACTACTCATTGATCTTCACTTATATCTTTTGGAGTAGTTTGTCCTTTGCTCTGGTGCTTCACTTATATCTTGTTAGAGCACGGTGGTGGTTTTATTTTATAGAAATAGATGAACTCTCATGATTCACTTATATTATTTTGAGAGTCTTTAGAACAGCATGGTAATTTGCTTTGGTTATGAAATTAGTCCTAATATGATGGGCATCCAAGAGGGATATAATAAAAACTTTCATATAAGTGCATTGAATACTAAGAGAAGTTTGATGCTTGATGATTGTTTTGAGATATGGAGGTAGTGATATTAAAGTCGTGCTAGTTGAGTAGTTGTGAATTTGAGAAATACTTGTGTTGAAGTTTGCAGGTCCAGTAGCATGCACGTATGGTAAACGTTATGTAACAAATTTGAAACATGAGGTGTTCTTTGATTGTCCTCCTTATGAGTGGCGGTCGGGGACGGGCGATGGTCTTTTCCTACCAATCTATCCCCCTAGGAGCATGCGCGTAGTGCTTGGTTTTTGATGACTTGTAGATTTTTGCAATAAGTATGTCAGTTCTTTATGACTAATGTTGAGTCCATGGATTATACGCACTCTCACCCTTCCATCATTGCTAGCCTCTTCGGTACCGTGCATTGCCCTTTCTCACATTGAGAGTTGGTGCAAACTTCGCCGGTGCATCCAAACCTCGTGATATGATACACTCTTTCACAAATAAACCTCCTTATATCTTCCTCAAAACATCCACCATACCTACCTATTATGGCATTTCCATAGCCATTCCAAGATATAATGCCATGCAACTTTCCACTGTTCTGTTTATTATGACACGCATCATCATTGTCATATTGCTTTGCATGATCATGTAGTTGACATCATATTTGTGGCAAAGCCACCATTCATAATTTTTCATACATGTCACTCTTGATTCATCACAATCCCGGTACACCGCCGGAGGCATTCATATAGAGTCATATCTTGTTCTAGTATTGAGTTGTAACCATTGAGTTGTAAATAAATAGAAGTGTGATGATCACCATTTTCTAGAGCATTGTCCCAAGTGAGGAAAAAAAGAGAGAGAGAAAGGCCATAAAAAAGGCCCCAAAAAAATGAGAGAAAAAGAGAGAAGGGGCAATGCTACTATCCTTTGCCACACTTGTGCTTCAAAGTAGCACCATAATCCTCATGATAGAGAGTCTCTTGTTTTGTCACTTTCATATACTAGTGGGAATTTTTCATTATAGAACTTGGCTTGTATATTCAAACAATGGGCCTCCTCAAGTGCCCTAGGTCTTCGTGAGCAAGCAAGTTGGATGCACACCCACTTAGTTTCTTTTGTTGAGCTTTCATACATTTATAGCTCTAGTGCATCCGTTGCATGGCAATCCCTACTCCTTGCATTGACATCAATTTATGGGCATCTCCCTAGCCCATTGATTAGCCGCGTCGATGTAAGACTTTCTCCTTTTTGACTTCTCCACATAACCCCCTCATTATATTCTATTCCACCCATAGTGCTATATCCATGGCTCACGCTCACGTATTGCATGAAAGTTGAAAAAAGTTTGAGATTACTAAAGTATGAAGCATTTGCTTGGCTTGTCATCGGGGTTGTGCATGATGAGAGCATTCTTGTGTGACGAAAATGGAGCATGACCAAACTATATGATTTTGAAGGGATGAACTTTCTTTGGCCATGTTATTTTGAGAAGACATGATTGCTTAGTTAGTATGCTTGAAGTATTATTATTTTTATGTCAATATTAAACTTTTGTCTTAAATCTTATGGATCTGAACATTCATGCCAAAATGAAGAGAATTACTTAGAGAAATATGTTAGGTAGCATTCCACATAAAAAAAATCTGTTTTTATCATTTACCTACTCGAGGAAGAGTAGGAATTAAGCTTGGGGATGCTGGTACGTCTCCAACATATCTATAATTTTTTTTATTGTTCCATGCTATTATATTATCCATCTTAGATGTTTAATGGGCTTTACTATGCACTTTTATATTATTTTTGGGACTAACCTATTGACCCAGAGCCCAGTGCCAGTTCCTGTTTTCCCCCTTGTTTTAGTGTTTCGAAGAAAAGGAATATTAAACGGAGTCGAAACGGAATGAAACCTTCTGGAGAAGTTATTTTTGTAAGGAAAGCTACCCGATAGATTTGGAGTGCATGTCAGGAAAGAAACGAGGGAGCCACGAGGCAGGGGGGCGCGCCCACTCCCTAGGGCGCGCCCTCCACCCTCGTGGGCCCCTCGTGGCTCCCCTGGCGTATTTCTTCCACCTATATATATATATATATATATATATATATATATATATATATATATATATATCCATATACCCTAAAACGATCGGGGAGCACAATAGATCGGGAGTTCCGCCGCCAGAAGCCTCCGTAGCCACAGAAAACCAATCTAGACCCGTTCCGGCACCCTGCCGGAGGGGGCAATCCCTCTCCGATGGCCATCTTCATCATCCTGATGCTCTCCATGACGAGGAGGGAGTAGTTCTCCCTCGGGGCTGAGGGTATGTACCAGTAGCTATGTGTTTGATCTCTCTCTCTCTCGTGTTCTTGATTTGGCACGATCTTGATGTATCGCGAGCTTTGCTATTATAGTTGGATCTTATGATGTTTCTCCCCCTCTACTCTCTTGTAATGGATTGAGTTTCCCCTTTGATGTTATCTTATCGGATTGAGTCTTTAAAGATTTGAGAACACTTGATTTATGTCTTGTTGTGCGTATCTGTGGTGACAATGGGATATCACGTGATTCACTTGATGTATGTTTTGGTGATCAACTTGCGGGTTCCGCCCATGAACTTATGCATAGGGGTTGGCACACTTTTTCGTCACGATTCTCCGGTCGGAACTTTGGGGCACTCTTTGAGGTTCTATGTGTTGGTTGAATAGATGAATCTGAGATTGTGTGATGCATATCGTATAATCATACCCACGGATACTTGAGGTGACATTGGAGTATCTAGGTGACATTAGGGTTTTGGTTGATTTGTGTCTTAAGGTGTTATTCTAGTACGAACTCTAGGGCTGTTTGTGACACTTATAGGAATAGCCCAACGGATTGATTGGAAAGAATAACTTTGAGGTGGTTTCGTACCCTACGATAATCTCTTCGTTTGTTCTCCGCTATTAGTGACTTTGGAGTGACTCTTTGTTGCATGTTGAGGGATAGTTATATGATCCAATTATGTTATTATTGTTGAGGGAACTTGCACTAGTGAAAGTATGAACCCTAGGCCTTGTTTCAACGCATTGCAATACCGTTTGTGCTCACTTTTATCATTAGTTACCTTGCTGTTTTTATATTTTCAGATTACAAAAACCTATATCTACCATCCATATACCACTTGTATCACCATCTCTTCGCCGAACTAGTGCACCTATACAATTTACCATTGTATTGGGTGTGTTGGGGACACAAGAGACTCTTTGTTATTTGGTTGCAGGGTGGCTTGAGAGATACCATCTTCATCCTACGCCTCCTACGGATTGATAAACCTTAGGTCATCCACTTGAGGGAAATTTGCTACTGTCCTACAAACCTCTGCACTTGGAGGCCCAACAACATCTACAAGAAGAAGGTTGTGTAGTAGACATCTGTGACCGAGGCTGATGCAGGAGACATGCTTGATACGTCCATTTTGCATCATGTATACCTACTATTACTTATAATGTTTTTATGCATAATAATGCTTTTTGGAGTAATTCTAATGCCTTTTCTCTCATAATATGCAAGGTTCATACAAAGAGGGGGAATTCCGACAGCTGGAAATCTAGACCTGAAAAAGCTACGTCAGGCTACCTATTCTGCACAACTCCAAATAAGCTGAAACTTCATGAGGATTTTTATGCAATAAATAAGAATTATTAGAGCGAATAACTACCAGAGGGGCCCACCAAGTGGGCACAGCCCACCTGGGCGCGCTAGGGAGCCCAGGCGCACCCTAGTGGATTTGTCCTCTTCGGGCCACCTCCGGTGCCCATCTTCTGGTATATAAGTCATTTTGACCTAGAAAAAAATAAGGAGAGGACTTTCGGGGCGGAGTGCCACTGTCTCAAGGCGAAACTTAGGCAGGTGCACTTTTATCCTCCGGCGGAGCAATTCCGCCGAGGGAACTTCCCTCCCGGAGGGGCAAATCATCGTCATCCTCATCACCAATAACCCTCTCATCTTGGGGAGGCAAATATTCATCAACATCTTCATTAGCACCATCTTCTCTCAAATCCTATTTCATCTCTTGTGTTCAATCTTTGCATCGGAAACTTAGATTGGTACCTGTGCGTGACTAGTAGTGTTGATTGGTGGAAGATTATATGTTCAGATCCATTATGCTATTTAATACCCCTCTGATCATGAACATGTTTATCACTTCTGAGCAGTTACTTTTGTTCTGGAGATCACGGGAGAAATCATGTTGCAAGATATCATGTGAACTTGATATGTGTTTGATATTTTGATAATGTATGTTGTGATTCCCTTAGTGGTGTCATGTGAACGTCGAATACATGACACTTCACCATATTTGGGCCTAAGGGAATGCATTATGGAGTAGTTATTAGATGATGGGTTTCTAGAGTGACAGAAGCTTAAACCCTAGTTTATGCGCTACTTCGTAAGGGACTGATTTGGATCCGAAAGTTTAGTGCTATGGTTAGATTCTATCTTAATACTTTTCTCGTAGTTGCGGATGATTGTGAGGGGGTTAATCATAAGTAGGAGGTTTGTTCAAGTAAGAACAACACCTAAGCACCAATCCACCCACATATCATATTATCAAAATAGTGAACACAAATCAAGCCAACATGGTGAAAGTGACTAGATGAAATTCTCGTGTGCCCTCAAGAACACTTTGCTTATTATAAGAAATATTTTTGGCCTGTCCTTTGCCACAAAAGGATTGGGCTATCTTGCTGTATATTATTTGTCGTTACCATTACGTGCTTGTTACAAATTATCTTGCTACCAAATTATCTGTTACTTACAATTTCAGCGCTTGCAGAAATTACCTTGCTGAAAATCACTTGTCATTTCCTTCTACTCCTCGTTGGGTTCGACACTCTTACTTATCGAAAGGACTACGATTGATCCCTTATACTTGTGGGTCATCAGTGCTCAAGAGGCCAAGGGGCAAGACAAGCTCGAAGTCTGACGAGAAGCGTGATGCGTCTTCTATTGCCTTGCAAGGAACTTTGGAGGATATGATGAGCCAAAAGGAAATGCGGGAGGAGAGGAAGAGCAATGGAAAGGAGGAGCAAATGAAGATATACATAGATCTTCAAACGAAGAAGCTTGACATGGAGGAGGCTATGAAGAAGATGAACCTTGACATCGAGGAGGCCGATCAACTCAAGAAGATAGAGATCGAGGCCACCAATGCCGACACAAAAGCCATGGAGGTGGCACTAGCGATCATAATCGTTGACAAGAACAACATGTGACTGGAGAGGAAGGCTTGGTCCACGAACCGGCAGAAGGAGATGTTCACCCGCGACGGAATGATCTAGGTGAGACGACGGCCGCGATGGCAGTCCTTTTTGAAGGCTGGCTCCTGTGCTGACCGCTGGCTTTGTTGTTAGCGAGAAAACTTGTCTCTTTTGAAGGCTGGCTACTGTGCCGGCCGCTAGCTTTGTTGACGGCAACAAAACTTGTCCATTCTGAAGGCTGGCTCTTGTGCCAGCCGATGGCTTTGTTGCCGGCGTGAAGCATGTCTTTTTGGAGGCTGGATCCTATGCCGGCCACTGACTTTGTTGCCGGCGTCAGACTGTAGGCCACCGGCTGTCTTACAGGCGGGCGTGAACTAGTGCGAACCGTGACCGTTGCTTTAAATCCTTTGTTTCTCACTTTTGCATGCATGGGGACAATATGCGGCCGGCATGTGGCCGCGCGTTGGGCAGATGGCCGACACATCCAGGAATCCGGGCGGACATGGCCCCATTACCACCCACAAACGGACGAAATCTGGACAGAGCGGATGTCCATTTGGGGTCGCGTGTTGGAGTTGGCCTTATCAATTATTTACCTCATAAGATACAACATAAAACAATCGTAAGAGCAACTCCAATGCGCCGACCCATTTCATGCACGCGCGTCCGTTTGGGTCGGCACGGACAGAAAATTCAGCCCAACGCGTTGTCTTAAACGGACACTCATCCGCTTTTCGTCCGCCTGTTGACCCATTCCCAGCCCAATTTTAAGCCTCATTTCCGTCGGTGCAGACATGAAACGGACGCGCGCAGCGCCCGCCTACTCCTCCCCCAGCCTCGCTAGTCGGTGGCATATTTGCTATCCTCTCCCACCCCATATCGACAGCAAACCCTCGCCCGCCTCCATCGCGCCGCTGCCGCCCATTTCCGGTGCCTCTGACATTAGCCGGTGCCGACACACCTCCCCCAACACCGCCACCTCCCACGTCGCCACCACCACCATCCTGCCATCGGGGCACCGGAGCTTCCCACCCTCACCCCACCTCCCGACGCCACCACGAGCAGGAAGCCGCGTGGCCGCCCTGGCTAGCTCCTTCATCCTGATGCCGACACGCTCGTTGGACACCACCAGGCTCGTAGGACGCCTCCAGGGCAGCCACCTGGTCCAAGGGAGGTGTGTGTCTCTTCGCCAGCCAGCTCCTTCGTCGATGGTCGCAAGCTGTTCGACAGTTTGCCAAGGTACAAAATGGACTCCGCCGACAAGTTCTTTTTTCACAATTTCCTTTGCGACTCCAACGATTCCTCGTCCCATGATGAGAAGAAGTTCTTGGCTGCCATGTTGGTCCACCACTACCTTAATAGCCAGCGGCCGTTGTTCCGTGGCTCGATCCCGGGGCAACTTCCGGCATTGAATCGCAACTGAGAGAGCGGCCATTTCCTTCTTTGGAAGGACTACTTTAACTTAACCAATCCGTTGTTCAAACATCAGAAATTCCGGCAACACATATATGTGTAGGCATCTTTTCAACCGTATTAGAGAGGGGTGGTCGGATAGGTCAACTATTTTGAGTGCAAAGAGGATGCCCTTGGAAAGATTGGCTTCTCATCTTATCAGGAATGTACTGCAGCCATTCGGATGCTTGCATACGGAGTGCCCGGTGATCTCATTGATGAGTATGTCTGTATGAGTGAGTATAAATGCCTAGACTCCATGTACAAGTTCTACAAGGCTGTGATTGCTATGTTCGGCCCTGAGTACTTGAGAGAGCCGACTCCTCAAGATACAGCCCGCTTGTTGGCGATGAATACTAGCAGGGGCTTCCCAGGGATGCTTGGCAGCATAAACTGCATGCACTGGGAGTGGAAGAATCGCCTACTACTTGGCAAGGGCAGTATAAGGTCCATGTCAGGGTCTGCACTATCATACTTGAGGCCGTGGCCTCACAAGATCTTTGGATCTGGCACTCTTTCTTCGGTATGGCCAATCGCATAATGATATCAACGTGCTTCAATGCTCGCGGTCTTTGCAAGGCTTGCCGAAGACAGCAGCCCGCTGGTGAATGTTACCATCAACGGCCACAACTATAAAAAGGATACTACCTAGGTGACCGTATGTATTCTCTGTATTCTCAGTGGACCACTTTTGTGAAGACAATCCCCAACACTGTCGGAGAGAAGGGAAAAATATCTTCCCAAGAGCAAGAGAGTGCTAGGAAGGACGTCGAGCGTGCCTTTGGTGTTTTGAAATCTCGATGGGGCATCGTCCGGTATCCTGGTAGGACTTGGAGCACCAAGAAACTGTGGTAGGTGATGACAATTTGTGTGATCATGCACAATATGATCGTAGAAGATGAGCGTCCGAAATGTATCTACGATCAAGGGTTTTGGTTTCAGGGTGAGAATGTTGTGCCTGAGCATGGTGGAGCGGCAATGTTTGAACAGTTCACCCAATTTCATCATGAAAAAATACGTGATTGAGAAACTCACATGTAGCTGCAAATGATTTGGTTGAGTATATATAGGCTCATGTTGGCAACCAATAGATGTATCTTCTTTTCACATGTATTTGAGACAATTTAATTTTTATTCGGCTTGTAAAACTATGCTTAATTTAGTTGGTTTTGAAACTATGCTTTATTTGGTTGTGAAACTATGCTATTTTTTTATATGTTTGCTTGTGAAATAATGCAAAATGTGTGCATATTTGTTGAAAAAGGGCGGCCAGCTGACCACGCCGGCAAATATGGGTCGACGTGTTGGGCGCACTGCCGATCCAAATCAAAAAGAGGGCGGACATTGAGCGGGCGGCCGACCCGAACGAACAAAAAACGAATAAAATCGGCGTTCATTTGGGTCAGCGCGTTGGAGTTGCTCTAAGGTGCTACAAATGATTATGTAAGGCAAGTATCAACTTTACACTTCTATAAATAAAGAGGAAAAAATTATAACATCAATTAACGCAAAAGTAATCAAGGAAATGCACTACCAGAATCGCCCCCTATGCCGACGGCCAGAGCCGCCGGCATAGCCCTGAGTCCCGTCGGGACAGACCTATGTCGATGGCCCCCGTCGGCATAGGGCCGTCAGCAACATATACGTCGGCATAGCCAGGGAGGCCGTCGGCATAGAAAAGCCATCGGCATAGATGCTTTCCCGACGGGGGCCGTACATCTATGCCGACGGCCCTTGCCGTCGGCAACAATCACGCCTAACGGCGGCCGCCATCAAGTCTGCCCAACGACTGGTCGCCACGTGGCACCCCTATGCCGACGACCTAGCTGTCGGCTTAGTCAAAAACTATACCGACGGCTAGACCGTCGGCATAGGTGTGCCACGTGGCGACCAGTCGCTGCTCGTGGACCATGGATATGCCGACGGCTGGGCCGTCGGCATATTCCTTCATACAGAGCTCCCAATAGCTGACACGTGGGCGTCTATGCCGACAGCTTCGCCGTCGGCATAGTTTTTAAACTAAGCCGACAGCTACGCCGTCGCCATAGGTGCCACGTGTCAGCTACTGGGAGCTCGCGCCAGCCCTATGCTGACGGCCTAGCCGTCGGCAAAAGCGGCCGTCGGCATAGTTTGCTTTTGCTTTTTTTTCTTTTTTCTGTTTGTTTTCAAATCAATTCAATTCAAATAACAGCACATATCAGCAGATATATATGATGGAATAGAAATATAAAACACAACGGGATATCATCCGGCACCATCACAACAATATATGCATAAGCATCATCACACACAAGTCTCTAAATGATCATCATCACAACCAACATAAGCATAAGCATATAGAGAAGCACACAAGTTATCTAAATTATCATCACCACACACAAGTCATCTCAAGCATCATCACCACACACAAGGATCATCGAGCATCGCGGAGGTCGTCACCGCCAAGACCGCCGAAGCCCAGGTCGTCACTGCTACCGGCAGCGCTACCGCCAAGACCGCCTCCGCCTCCACCTCCGCCTCCGCCTCCGTGGATCGGAGTGGTCGGGCTCCGTGTCTCCGGAGTGCTGCGAAGACCATCGCCAACGGTAGTTCCACCTGTTCCCAGGATGTTGAAAAGACATATGCATGGCATATATGACTGTGTTGAAAGGCATGACATGCTTTGGGTGAATAGATTGGGGATGAACTAACCGGCGAGGGGCCAGCGTTCTGTGCCACAAACTCCTCAAAGCTCAGCAGCACTGGTTGTGCTGGAGGGCATTGTGCTGAAGGGAACTGAGGACACCTGCCGGCCGCCATTTCCTGAAAAGCCTGCTGCATCTGGCTATCCCTCTGCACTTGGTGTTCATAAAGCCTCTGATGCCACGCCATGGTCTCCTGGTGTGTGTACTCCAGGTAGGCCTACGGTATGACATGATGGAACTCATAAAACTACTAAATGCGGAAAATAAAGTGAGCAATGAAGATAAGAGGGAAAATACTTACAGATTGTTGCTCCTGAAAGAGGGACTGTGCACTGGTCACTGGCTGGCTCGTGCGGTGGCTCAGGCTCGGGTCGATCCGACGAAGCTGTGTGTAGGAGATACTAGGAGTGATCACAGCATCAAGAACCGCCTCCCGACCATGCTCCTTGGGCCCCATCCTCACCACCACCATGTCGTCCAGAGGCGCCGCAATGGGGTCAGGTGTGTCAGGATGTAACTTCAGATACGCTTCGGAGTAGGCCTTCTTCCTCCCCGCGGTCTTCTTGCCGTAGTACTTGGGCTCCCCAGGCTTGGGGTCCTTTCGCGTATGGGCGATCTCCCACGCCTGCATGTGTGAGAGCGGCCACTTCAGTTTCTCCTCCTGCACCACCAAACAGAGGTTAGTCATACATAAGAAAGTGATGGTAAATAGAAGAAGAAGAATGTTTAATGGGGTTAGTCATACATTAACTGCCTTGTGGAGATAGTGGTTTCAGTTTCCCTGAGCATGTACTCCCTCCGTCCCTCGGTTAGCCTTATTTTTGGTTCTCATAGCCGCCCAGGCTCCATCCTCATCACACCAAAGATCCACCAATACCGCCCAGGACTCGTCTTTTCCATAACACCAATTTGGACACACCTACATAATAAAAGCATAATGACATGTAGGTGTGTCCAAATTGGTGTTATGGAAGCATAAAGCATAAATCATAATGTACCACAAGGTAATGAAAGAATAATGAAAGCATAATATATGAAAGCATAATGAAAAATCTTTTATACTTACCGCCAAGAACTCAGGCCTCTCCAAGGTAATGCCCATCCTCCGCGCTTCTTCCTTGGTCATCTTCACACCAAGAACGTCGTGGTAGTATGTGGAGATGGCCACATAGCGCACCTTGTACTGCATCTGGCGGGCCTTCTCCTTGCATTGGCGCAGCACGATCTGGTCCGCTCTAGCTCTGTGCTCCGGAAGAACTCGATAGAATTTCTACAATCATGCATGAAACAAGAATGGAAGAAGCCATGAGTTAAATCATTCATGAAACTAGAATGGACTTGTGCTTCTGAAGAGAACTCACCCAGAAAGTAGTGATCACGGCCTTGGCATGGGTCTCATGGTTTGGGTGGCGGGCCGCTTCCCAGTGGTCCCAGCTCGTGGCCAAAACCCGACGGTCCGGTTGCCTGACTGGATCCGGACAGTACAACCCCGGCCAATATAACTTCAGCAAGATGGTGATGAGGCCATTGGGAATACGGACCCCTTTAGAATATATCCGGTTGCTGCAAAAGAATGAACTATTAGCATATGACAAGCAAAATAAATAACAACCGGAATAAGCATGTGACAAGCAAAATAATGAACCACTTACTCTTTTCCCGTGGGCTCAATGAGCCACTTCTGCTCCTGAGTAGCAGGAACCTGCTTTGGTAGCTTTGCGTTGCCACGCAGCCACCCCTTGTTGTCAACCCCCTTCCCGTCACCACCATCATCCCCGCCACCACCCTCCTCCTCGCCTGCCTCCCCCTCCCCAACCTCCTCGTCCTCCTCCTCCTCCTCCTTGCTTGCCTCCTCCTCCACCACCTCCTCCTCCTCCCTAGAGTGTACCTCACTAGAGGAGGGTACCTCACTAGAGGAGGGCCTCGAAGACAACACCCCTAAGTCGCTGAGGGTGC
>NC_041384.1:673955506-673960690 GCF_002162155.2 Triticum dicoccoides
CCCCTCCTCCTCTAGGGGCACCTCTCCCTCGACCTCCCTGTGAGGAGTCATCGTCAAGTAGCCGAGGGGGAGGATTACGTGCTCGACCACTCCGACTAGGCAGGCCGACGACCTTGCGTAGGAAACCCATGCCGTCGGCCTTCCCCTTGCCCATGTTCCACGAACCTGCATTGAAAAGAGAAAAAGAAATTAGTAAATTAATGAAATGAAGGAAAAGGCATGATAATAAACACATTAATAAAAATGCATAACGTACATCTGCTAGAACCCATATGAATCATCACTGTTGTAACCTCTTTCTCGGTCCGTCTCATCATCACTATCAATCATATCATCTTCGTTGTCCGACGAAGGTGGAGGCTCTTCCTCGTCGTCAGCGTCTTCGTTTAACTTTTCTAGCATAAGTATGTCATTTTCATTGACAATGGTCTCACCATCATTCCGTGCATCGTCGACGTTTGGGTCCACATCATCATCGCCCAATGGTCTAGCGTCATCGTTTCTAACCACATGATCATTATCATCATCAGGTTGCTCTTGATAGAACACTCCCTCGTATGTCATGGGGTTAATGTTGTAGTAATCGTCTTCATTCGGGTCTGGTAGCTTACCATGTGGCGACACCTTGAACACAACTTCCCAACCTTTTAGATACACTTTCTGGCATGGGTAAGGCAGATACTATACTTGTGTAGCTTGGATAGCCGCAATGAAGAGATCGGCTCCGGCATAGACGGTTGATGGTTTAACTTCGACCAAACCAATGGAAGGCGTATGTTTTACCCCCTCCCGCGGATCGAACCATCGGCATTTGAACACAGGCAGACTTAGGGTCTCACGCCCTTGGCGGAATTTAACCTCGTATATATTTTGTACCCTTCCGTAGTAGTCTACTGAATTTTGACCGGGGGTGTACACTCCAGTATTTATAGTTTTGGGATCGGGGCGGCTGTTTTGGTGCTCCTCTATATGGAAGCGATACCCATTCACATCATACTTTTTACATGTCATGACGGCAGGGTCAAAACCCATGGAAACCCATCTCAATTCATCATCCATAGATATGTTCGGATCTTTTCCCTACAAGTATAATGGAAATTGTTGCGTGCATTAGTTCGGTTAACTAATAAATGTTGAAGTAGGTATTTAATAGGGGAGTGTGGAAAATTACTTTCTCCATGAACCAAGCAACAAAATTTTTACGTCCAGGGTTTCCATGACGGAGAAGAGTAAGTGCCTCCACCTCAGTAGGAGGATTCACTCCCGTCCATTCCTCTTGAACGAAATCACTAAAAAAAGATAAGCGGTGTTAGACCGGGACTAAGTGAACATGAAACATGATGATGTGGAAGACATAAAGGAATGGTGTAGTGGTATTACCTCATCCACACTTCCTCAACTTCCTTGATGTTGTGCACGATATAGAACATGAGCTCCTCCCACTCTTGCCGTGGCATGTTATAAGATTTCGAGGCCCCAGCCCTCCCACCTTGTGCGTTGAATAGATCGAGCCTGGGTTGATACTTGGGCTCTTCTATATTGTATCGAGGCACCTTGTTATGCAGATGGGGAACATGGTCTGGATAGTATGATGTCCTGAGGTCTGACACTTCCTCTAGGATAACTGCCTCAGCTATGGAAGCTTCAATCTTAGCTTTGTTTCCACATTTCCGTTGGAGATGCTTGTTCTGCCTCTCAGGGCCGTACTGCCAGCGATTTTGCACAGGGCCCCCCAACAATACCTCGTTCGTGACGTGCAGAATGAGATGTGTCATCGGAGTAAAGAAGCCTGGCGGAAAGATCTTCTCTAGCTTGATTATCAACTCCGGTGCCTTCTTATGCAATTTTTCAATCACCTCTTTACTTACTTCTTTAGCACAGAGCGTGCGGAAGAAATGGCTAAGCTCGGCAAGCACTCGCCAGACATGCTCGGGGACATAGCCTCGAACCATCACCGGCATTATCCGCTCAATCCATACATGGTAGTCATGACTCTTCAGGCCGGTCACTTTGCCTATTGAAAGATTGACTCCCTTACTTATATTCGATGCATAACCATCGGTGAACATCAAAATTTGTTTCAGCCAGATAAGTACTTCTTTTTTTTCTAGCGGTTTAAGGATAAAGTCAGCATCTGGCTTGAACCAGTTTTTTCGACCGCCTGTGGGAGGCTTCATGTTCAGGCGTGGTCTATCACAAATTCTCTGTTTGTCGGCTCTAGATTTTATGTTATCCTTCGTCTTATCAGGAATGTTGAGGATCGTGTGGAAAAGGGACTCTGCCACATTCTTCTCGGTGTGCATCACATCAATATTGTAAGGAAGTTTGAGGTCCTTGAAATAGGGAAGCTGCGAGAAGGGGGTAATGTGAGTCCAGTTGTGCGTCTCACCATATCCCTTGAAGCCTTTGGCTTTGGCTTTGCCTTTGACTTTAGGCTTGAGAGCTTTTAGCTGAGCAAGAACATCTGCCCCCGAAAATGCTGGAATCTCGGTTACTTCCTTAACAACCCGGCCTTTTGTGAAGTTCTTCTTGTCTTCCCTGTCTGGATGGTCTGGAGGGAGGAACTATCGATGCAGGTCAAAGGCTACATACTTGCAACCCTTACTCAGCCAAATCATTCGCAGAGCCTGCATGCACACTGGGCATGGCATCTTCCCACTTGTACACCATCCGCGGAATAGAGCATAGCCGGGAAAGTCATGCATGCAATAGTGCAACCAAACTTTCATCAAGAAATTTCTCTGTAGATCCCGGTCGTATGTCAACCTCGGAAAGTACCAAGAATGGTGCAAAGCATCCACAAGCGGCTGCATAAACACACCTAATTGCTTCCCCGGGTATTCAGGCCCCGGAATGATGAGCGACAAGAACATGGTCTTCCGTTGCATTAGGGCACCGGGAGGAAGATTGAGCGGAATTACAAACACAGGCCGGCAGTTGTATGGATTGGACGACATACCATATGGATTCAACCCATCACCTGATATGGCTATTCTGACATTCCCAGCCTCGGCTGATTCCTCGGGGTATTCTTCATCGAAAGACTTTCATGCTTCCCCTCTGATGGATGTACGATTTTTTTGGATTGTACCTTATACCTTCCTTGTGCCACTTCATCATTTTGGCAGACTCCTTCGTGATGAAAAGGCGTTGCAGTCTTTTTATAAAATCAAGATACCGAAGAACCTTAACGGGGATGGTTAGCTGCTTTTTCTCACCATCCTCACCGACCACCTCAATGTACCGAGACGAACCGCACTTCCTACAGTACTTTTCATCCGCATACTCGTGCCTAAACAAAAGGCAATTCTTCGGGCAAACATCTATTTTCTCATAATCCATAGAGAGTGCCTTCATGATTTTCTTTGTATCGTACATGCTTTTCGGCAGTTCATGACCCTTAGGGAGGCTGTTAGCCCATACTCCCAGGAATGCTTTGAAGCATTTCTGGCTACAGCCGTACTCAGCCTTGACTGCAATCAGTTGCGAGATGGCATCCAGCTGAGATATTTTCGCACCCGCATAAAGAGGTTTCTTCAACGAGGCCAAGACCTCCAAGAAGGCCTTTGCGGTTGCCTCCGGCTCCTCCGGTTCATTCTCTGAAGGTGTCGCATTTGCCGTTTCGGCAACAATGACATCATCTAGCATGTCCCTGACCCTGTCGTCCTCATATCCATCGATGCGTTGTCGCATCACCTCCTCTCTACCACAGTCCTGCTCGGCTATGTTTATCGGTGGCATGTCAAAGTTTGGCATATATCCGTGTGTGCGAAGGTGCTCACTCATGTCCGTCTGATTTCTATGGTGACGTCTGGCACATCTTGCACAGGGGCATGGTGGGATAATTCTCATTGGATGACGGAATATCTCCTTCAAATACACGTCGGTTTTTGTGATCCACTCTGGTGTTACTCGATTCCGACGGATAAAACCACTGTACATCCACTGATTATCTGCCATCCTCTGCTTTTTTGCAAGCCACACAACATAATTAAGGATTCACTTAAATTAATCACATCAAATTTTCAGTTTCTACCGCGTTGAATCCATGTACATCTCTAATAGGTAAAGATGGGTCCTAATCCCACCCGAGGATGTGTAGCTTGAGTACGTTCTCCATTCTACCCCATTTCAAGACAAAATTTCGGCAGCACCTCCCCGCTGTTCTCCAGATACACGTCTCGGCAAATAGCCGAGAGAATGTGCTCCGGAGAACAATGGGGAGGCGCCGCCGAAATCCTGTCTCAGAACGGGGTAGAACATGGAGAACATACCCAATCTACACATCCTCGGGTTGTCCATGGAAAACGCTGGACAATCCAAAAGAGCTACGGTGATAAATATGCAATTGAATGCATATTTATTGATGCAACCCTTTCGGACGGGAGACGCCTAGGTTACGCCACTTGACTTGAGAATGAAATCTAGTGATATGAAAAAATGGATGAGATGGACTTGTAGCTCACCCTCGGTTGTAGAGGAAGTAGTCGAACAGCAGAGGGATGCTCAGGGGGACCAACGCATCAGACAACGGTCACTCTGATGAATGCAACACCATAAAGCCTGCAAATTCCATCACGACAAATAATTAGAACATCACAACTCATAGAGCATATTTAAAACATTTAAACATGCATTCATTTATTTTTGCATCATGTAGGCAAAAAAACTATAGGGACTCATCATCTATTCGTCACATATTCATCATCATCATCTATCCATCTATATATCATGATGTAGTATCCACTCATCTATCCATCTATATATCAACAACAATTTTTTTCTCAACTAACCTATCAACAAAATTTTTATATCTTATAATCCATCTATCTAACCATTTATATATCTAACTAATCTATCCATCTAAACCCTGAACTAACTAACCTAACGTAGCAGCAGCAAGTAGCAAGCAGCAGCAGCAGCAGCAGGAAGCAGCAACCAGCGGCAACAGCAGGAAGCAGTAAGCAGCAGCGGCAGCGGTGGCAGCAAGCAGCAAGCGGCAGCGGTAGCAGCAAAGCAGCAGCAGGGGGCTCACCGGCGAAGCAGAGGCAGGGCGGCGACGAGGTCGGGGTGGAGAAGGGCGGCGATGGCGGGGCAGTGGCGTCGGCCGCCGGCGCAGTTGGGGATGGGGCGGCCGCAGCCGGGGATGGGCCACCTGGGACGGGCCGGCCCGGCGGCGTCGAC
>NC_041384.1:673961244-673978782 GCF_002162155.2 Triticum dicoccoides
GGGAGACGGTGCGGGGGAGGAAGAATGAGTGGAGGGGGTGGGTGCGGCTGTGGATAAGGTCAGCCTGTGCCGACGGCTTAGCCGTCGGCATAGATGGACATGCCACGTGTCAATCTATGCCGACGGCTAAGCCGTCGGCATAGGTACTTTGCCTATTTTTTTATTACGGCATATTTTTTATTTTTTTTATTATGGCATATTTGTGAGCTCCGGTATTCATTAGACTTGTGCTAAGAAAATGAACAATTACGGAGAAACGTTCAGTTACCGACCCGGTGCCCGGGTGTAAGTTGTGGTGGTCGTTTCCCCCCTCCGAGACATGGCGGCAGCGACGCCCGTGAGGGGGGGCACACCCCGAAGCCACGTGTCGGGTGCCTGAGCGTGCCCTAGGGGGGTAGCAATGCCACCGGAGCGTCGCACCGGGACCTCATACATGCGGGGTCGCACCGGACCCTCATACACGTATCCACCCGGTTGTGTAAGGTCAGCCCATAGGAACACTTTGAGCAACAACCTCCACAACACTTCAAGACTTGTGAGAGGCCGCCTACGCAAGATTTGGCGGCATGCTAGCCCCCGGAGACCGCCGGCCATAGCCGTAGACGCGCGAAGGGCAATCCGCATAGAGGGAATTTTTCGGATACTTCTCCATCACCAAAAATTATGAAAAATACCATCGTTCCTATAGCACATGTGCCCACGTCGTGCAACAAAACTCATGATTTTATCGCGCTCCGAGTATTTAGTAATATTGACGCTGCATCGTTACCGCAGAACGTCTACTACCGTGTCATCGCCGTCCATGAGGGGGGGGGCACGCCCCGGAGACGCGTCCCGCCTCTTCGGACATGCCACCACACCACCCCGCATGTATGAGGGCCCGGTCCGATGCTCCGGTGGCATTGCTACCCCCCAGTGCCCCCGTCCCGCCTAACCCTGTTGCATTTGACCACGGGAACTAGCCCTTTGACTTTGCACGGACGGGCTTTGACCAGTGGACCTCCCCACCCGGTTGAGTTAGGTCAGCCCATAGGAACACTTTGGAGCAACATCCGGAACTGACCCACAGCAAGATCCCCTCCGTAGACCCGACGCGTCCGTTTCCCCCCTTCAGGTGCCGGCGGCGGCGCCTTCCGTGAGGGGGGGCACACCCCGGACACGCGTGACGGGCGTTTGCAACCGCCACAACACTTCCAGACTTGTGAGAGGCCGCATACGCAAGATTTGGCGGCATGCTAGCCCCCGAAGGCCGCCGGCCACAGCCGTAGACGCGCGAACGGCAATCCGTGTAGAGGGAATTTTTCGGATACTTCTCCATCACCAAAAATTATGAAAAATACCATCGTTCCTATAGCACATGTGCCCACGTCGTGCAAAAAAACTCATGATTTTATCGCGCTCCGAGTATTTAGTAATATTGACGCCGCATCGTTACCGCAGAACGTCTACTACCGTGTCATCACCGTCCGTGACGGGGGGCCACGCCCCGGAGACGCGTCCCGCCTCTTCGGACATGCCACCACACCACCCCGCATGTATGAGGGCCCGGTGCGATGCTCCGGTGGCATTGCTACCCCCAGTGCCCCCGTCCCGCCTAACCCTGTAGCGTTTGACCACGGGATCTAGCCCTTTGACTTTGCACGGACGGGCTTTGACCAGTGGACCTCCCCACCCGGTTGTGTTAGGTCAGCCCATAGGAACACTTTGGAGAAACATCCGGGCCAGACCCACAGCAAGATCCCCTCCGTGTAGACCCGACGCGTCCGTTTCCCCCCTCCAGGTGCCGGCGGAGGCGCCGTCCATGAGGGGGGGCACACCCCGGACAAGCGTGATGGGTGTTTGCAACCGCCACAACACTTCCAGACTTGTGAGAGGCCGCCTACGGAAGATTTGGCGGCATGCTAGCCCCCGGAGGTTGCCGGCCACAGCCGTAGACGCGCGAAGGGCAATCCGCGTAGAGGGAATTTTTCGGATACTTCTCCATCACCAAAGATTATGAAAAATACCATCGTTCCTATAGCACATGTGCCCACATCGTGCAAAAAAACTCATGATTTTATCGCGCTCCGAGTATTTAGTAATATTGACGCCGCATCGTTACCGCAGAACGTCTACTACTGTGTCAGCGCCGTCCGTGACGGGGGGCCACGCCCCGGAGACGCGTCCCGCCTCTTCGGACATGCCACCACACCACCCCGCATGTATGAGGGCCCGATGCGATTCTCCGGTGGCATTGCTACCCCCAGTGCCCCCGTCCCGCCTAACCCTGTAGCGTTTGACCACGGGATCTAGCCCTTTGACTTTGCACGGACGGGCTTTGACCAGTGGACCTCCCCACCTGGTTGTGTTAGGTCAGCCCATAGGAACAATTTGGAGCAACATCCGGGCCTGACCCACAGCAAGATCCCCTCCGTGTAGACCCGACGTGTCTGTTTCCCCCCTTCAGGTGCCGGCGGCGGCGCCGTCCGTGAGGGGGGGCACACCCCAGACACGCGTGACAGGCGTTTGCAACCGCCACAAGTCTTCCAGACTTGTGAGAGGCCGCCTACGCAAGATTTGGCGGCATGCTAGCCCCCGGAGGTTGCCGGCCACAGCCGTAGACGCGCGAAGGGCAATCCGCGTAGAGGGAATTTTTCGGATACTTCTCCATCACCAAAAATTATGAAAAATACCATCGTTCCTATAGCACACGTGCCCACATCGTGCAAAAAAACTCATGATTTTATCGCGCTCCGAGTATTTAGTAATATTGACGCCGCATCGTTACCGCAGAACGTCTACTACCGTGTCATCGCCGTCCGTGACGGGGGGCCACTTCCCGGAGACGCGTCCCGCCTCTTCGGACATGCCACCACACCACCCCGCATGTATGAGGGCCCGGTGTGATGCTCTGGTGGCATTGCTACCCCCAGTGCCCCCGTCCCGCCTAACCCTGTAGCGTTTCACCACGGGATCTAGCCCTTTGACTTTGCACGGACGGGGTTTGACCAGTGGACCTCCCCACCCGGTTGTGTTAGGTCAGCCCATAGGAACACTTTGGAGCAACATCCGGGCCAGACCCATAGCAAGATCCCCTCCGTGTAGACCTGACGCGTCCGTTTCCCCCCTCGAGGTGCCGGCGGCGGCGCCGTCCATGAGGAGGGGCACACCCCGGACACGCGTGATGGGTGTTTGCAACCGCCACAACACTTCCAGACTTGTGAGAGGCCGCCTACGCAAGATTTGGCGGCATGCTAGCCCCCGGAGGTTGTAGACGCGCGAAGGGCAATCCGCGTAGAGGGAATTTTTTGGATACTTCTCCATCACCAAAATTTATGAAAAATACCATCGTTCCTATAGCACATGTGCCCACGTCGTGAAAAAAACTCATGATTTTATCGCGCTCCGAGTATTTAGTAATATTGACGCCGCATCGTTACCGCAGAACGTCTACTACCGTGTCATCGCCGTCCGTGACGGGGGGCCACGCCCCGGAGACGCGTCCCGCCTCTTCGGACATGCCACCACACCACCCCGCATGTATGAGGGCCCGGTGCGATGCTCCAGTGGCATTGCTCCCCCCCAGTGCCCCCGTCCCGCCTAACCCTGTAGCGTTTGACAACGGGATCTAGCCCTTTGACTTTGCATGGACGGGCTTTGACCAGTGGACCTCCCCACCCGGTTGTGTTAGGTCAGCCCATAGGAGCACTTTGGAGCAACATCTGGACCAGACCCACAGCAAGATCCCCTCTATGTAGACCCGATGTGTCCGTTTCCCCCCTCCAGGTGCCGGCGGCGGCGCCGTCCGTGAGGGGGGGGGGCAAACCCCGGACACGCGTGCAGGGCGTTTGCAACCGCCACAACACTTTCCAGACTTGTGAGAGGCCGCCTACGCAAGATTTGGCGGCATGCTAGCCCCCGGAGGCCGCCGGCCACAGCCGTAGACGCGTGAAGGGCAATCCGCGTAGAGGGAATTTTTGGATACTTCTCCGTCACCAAAAATTATGAAAAAATACCATCTTTCCTATAGCACATGTGCCCACGTCGTGCAAAAAAACTCATGATTTTATCGCGCTCCGAGTATTTAGTAATATTGACGCCGCATCGTTACCGCAGAACGTCTACTACCGTGTCATCGCCGTCCGTGAGGGGGGGCCACGCCCCGGAGACGCGTCCTGCCTTTTCGGACATGCCACCACACCACCCCGCATGTATGAGGGCCCGGTGCGACGCTCCGGTGGCATTGCTACTCCCCCCCCAAGTGCCCCCGTCCTGCCTAACCCTGTAGCGTTTGACCACGGGATCTAGCCCTTTGACTTTGCACGGACGGGCTTTGACTAGTGGACCTCCCCACCCGGTTGTGTTAGGTCAGCCCATAGGAACACTTTGGAGCAACATCCGGGCCAGACCCACAGCAAAATCCCCTCCGTGTAGACCCGACACGTCCGTTTCCCCCCTCCAGGTGCCGGCGGCGGTGCCGTCCGTGAGGGGGGGCACACCACGGACACGTGTGCCGGGCGTTTGCAACCGCCACAACACTTCCAGACTTGTGAGAGGCCGCCTACGCAAGATTTGGCAGCATGCTAGCCCCCGGAGACCGCCGGCCACAGCCGTAGACGCGCGAAGGGCAATCCGCGTAGAGGGAATTTTTCGGATACTTCTCCATCACAATAAATTATGAAAAAATACCATCGTTCCTATAGCACATGTGCCCACGTCGTGCAAAAAAACTCATGATTTTATCGCGCTCCAAGTATTTAGTAATATTGACGCCGCATCGTTACCGCAGAACGTCTACTACCGTGTCATCGCCGTCCGTGAGGGGGGGCACGCCCCGGAGATGCGTCCCGCCTCTTCGGACATGCCACCACACCACCCCGCATGTATGAGGGCCCGGTGCGACGCTCCGGTGGCATTGCTACCCCCCCAGTGCCCCCGTCCCGCCTAACCCTGTAGCGTTTGACCACGGGATCTAGCCCTTTGACTTTGCACGGACGGGCTTTGACCAATGGACCTCCCCACCCGGTTGTGTTAGGTTAGCCCATAGGAACACTTTGGAGCAACATCCGGGCCAGACCCACAGCAAGATCCCCTCTGTGTAGACCCGACGCGTCCGTTTCCCCCCTCCAGGTGCCGGCGGCGGCGCCGTTTGTGAGGGGGGCACACCCCGGACATGCGTGCCGGGCGTTTGCAACCGCCACAACACTTCCAGACTTGTGAGAGGCCGCCTACGCAAGATTTGGCGGCATGCTAGTCCCCGGAGGCCGCCGGCCACAGCCGTAGACGCGCGAAGGGCAATCCGCGTAGAGGGAATTTTTCGGATACTTCTCCATCACCAAAAATTATGAAAAAATACCATCGTTCCTATAGCACATGTGCCCACGTCGTGCAAAAAAACTCATGATTTTATCGCGCTCCAAGTATTTAGTAATATTGACGCTGCATTGTTACCGCAGAACGTCTACTACGTGTCATCACCGTCCTGGAGGGGGGGCACGCCTCGGAGACGCGTCCCGCCTCTTCGGACATGCCACCACACCACCCCGCATGTATGAGGTCCCGGTGCGACGCTCAGGTGGCATTGCTACCGCCAGTGCCCCCGTCCCGCCTAACCCTGTAGCGTTTGACCACGGGATCTAGCCCTTTGACTTTGCACGGACGGGCTTTGACCAGTGGACCTCCCCACCCAGTTGTGTTAGGTCAGCCCATAGGAACACTTTGCAGCAACATCCGGGCCAGACCCACAGCAAGATCCCCTCCGTGTAGACCCGACGCGTCTGTTTCACCCCTCCAGGTGCCGGCGGCAGCGCCGTCCGTGATGGGGGGCACACACCGGACACGCGTGCCGGGCGTTTGCAACCGCCACAACACTTTTAGACTTGTGAGAGGCCGCCTACGCAAGATTTGGCGGCATGCTAGCCCCTGGAGGCCGCCGGCCACAGCCGTAGACGCCCGAAGGGCAATCTGCATAGAGGGAATTTTTTGGATACTTCTCCATCACCAAAAATTATGAAAAAATACCATCGTTCCTATAGCACATGTGCCCACGTCGTGCAAAAAAACTCATGATTTTATCACGCTCCGAGTATTTAGTAATATTGACGCCGCATCGTTACCGCAGAACGTCTACTACCGTGTCATCGCCGTCCGTGACGGGGGGCCACTTCCCGGAGACGCGTCCCGCCTCTTCGGACATGCCACCACACCACCCCGCATGTATGAGGGCCCGGTGTGATGCTCTGGTGGCATTGCTACCCCCAGTGCCCCCGTCCCGCCTAACCCTGTAGCGTTTGACCACGGGATCTAGCCCTTTGACTTTGCACGGACGGGCTTTGACCAGTGGACCTCCCCACCCGGTTGTGTTAGGTCAGCCCATAGGAACACTTTGGAGCAACATCCGGGCCAGACCCATAGCAAGATCCCCTCCGTGTAGACCTGACGCGTCCGTTTCCCCCCTCGAGGTGCCGGCGGCGGCACCGTCCATGAGGAGGGGCACACCCCGGACACGCGTGATGGGTGTTTGCAACCGCCACAACACTTCCAGACTTGTGAGAGGCCGCCTACGCAAGATTTGGCGGCATGCTAGCCCCCGGAGGTTGCCGGCCACAGCCGTAGACGCGCGAAGGGCAATCCGCGTAGAGGGAATTTTTCGGATACTTCTCCATCACCAAAAATTATGAAAAATACCATCGTTCCTATAGCACATGTGCCCATGTCGTGAAAAAAACTCATGATTTTATCGCGCTCCGAGTATTTAGTAATATTGACGCCGCATCGTTTCCGCAGAATGTCTACTACCGTGTCATTACCGTCCGTGACGGGGGGCCACGCCCCGGAGACGCGTCCCGCCTCTTCGGACATGCCACCACACCACCCCGCATGTATGAGGGCCCGGTGCGATTCTCCGGTGGCATTGCTACCCCCCAGTGCCCCCGTCCCGCCTAACCCTGTAGCGTTTGACAACGGGATCTAGCCCTTTGACTTTGCATGGACGGGCTTTGACCAGTGGACCTCCCCACCCGGTTGTGTTAGGTCAGCCCATAGGAGCACTTTGGAGCAACATCTGGGCCAGACCCACAGCAAGATCCCCTCTATGTAGACCCGACGTGTCCGTTTCCCCCCTCCAGGTGCCGGCGGCGGCGCCGTCCGTGAGGGGGGGCAAACCCCGGACACGCGTGCAGGGCGTTTGCAACCGCCACAACACTTTCCAGACTTGTGAGAGGCCGCCTACGCAAGATTTGGCGGCATGCTAGCCCCCGGAGGCCGCCGGCCACAGCCATAGACGCGCGGAGGGCAATCCGCGTAGAGGGAATTTTTCGGATACTTCTCCGTCACCAAAAATTATGAAAAAATACCATCTTTCCTATTGCACATGTGCCCACGTCGTGCAAAAAAACTCATGATTTTATCGCGCTCCGAGTATTTAGTAATATTGACGCCGCATCGTTACCGCAGAACGTCTACTACCGTGTCATCGCCGTCCGTGAGGGGGGGCCACGCCCCGGAGACGCGTCCTGCCTTTTCGGACATGCCACCACACCACCCCGCATGTATGAGGGCCCGGTGCGACGCTCCGGTGGCATTGCTACTCCCCCCCAAGTGCCCCCGTCCCGCCTAACCTTGTAGCGTTTGACCACGGGATCTAGCCCTTTGACTTTGCACGGACGGGCTTTGACTAGTGGACCTCCCCACCCGGTTGTGTTAGGTCAGCCCATAGGAACACTTTGGAGCAACATCCGGGCCAGACCCACAGCAAAATCCCCTCCGTGTAGACCCGACGCGTCCGTTTCCCCCCTCCAGGTGCCGGCGGCGGCGCCGTTCGTGAGGGGGGCACACCCCGGACACGTGTGCCGGGCGTTTGCAACCGCCACAACACTTCCAGACTTGTGAGAGGCCGCCTACGCAAGATTTGGCGGCATGCTAGTCCCCGGAGGCCGCCGGCCACAGCCGTAGACGCGCGAAGGGTAATCCGCGTAGAGGGAATTTTTCGGATACTTCTCCATCACCAAAAATTATGAAAAAATACCATCGTTCCTATAGCACATGTGCCCACGTCGTGCAAAAAAACTCATGATTTTATCGCGCTCCGAGTATTTAGTAATATTGACGCCGCATCATTACCGCAGAACGTCTACTACCGTGTCATCGCCGTCCTGGAGGGGGGGCACGCCCCGGAGACGCGTCCCGCCTCTTCGAACATGCCACCACACCACCCTGCATGAGTGAGGGCCCGGTGCGACCCTCCGGTGGCATTGCTACCCCCAGTGCCCCCGTCCCGCCTAACCCTGTAGCGTTTGACCACGGGATCTAGCCCTTTGACTTTGCACGGACGGGCTTTGACCAGTGGACCTCCCCACCCGGTTGTGTTAGGTCAGCCCATAGGAACACTTTGGAGAAACATCCGGGCCAGACCCCTAGCAAGATCCCCTCCATGTAGACCCGACGCGTCCGTTTCCCCCCTCCAGGTGCCGGCGGCGGCTCCGTCCGTGAGGGGGGGCACACCCCGGACACGTGTGCCGGGCGTTTGCAACCGCCACAACACTTCCAGACTTGTGAGAGGCCGCCTACGCAAGATTTGGCGGCATGCTAGCCCCCGGAGGCCGTTGGTCACAGCCGTAGACGCGCGAAGGGCAATCCGCGTAGAGGGAATTTTTCGGATACTTCTCCATCACCAAAAATTATGAAAAAGTACCATCGTTCCTATAGCACATGTGCCCACGTCGTGCAAAAAAAGTCATGATTTTATCACGCTCCGAGTATTTAGTAATATTGACGCCGCATCGTTAACGCAGAACGTCTACTACCGTGTCATCGCCGTCCGTGAGGGGGGGCCACGCCCCGGAGACGCGTCCCGCCTCTTCGGACATGCCACCACACCACCCCGCATGTATGAGGTCCCGGTGCGATGCTCCGGTGGCATTGCTACCCCCCAGTGCCCCCGTCCCGCCTAACCCTGTAGCGTTTGACCACGGGATCTAGCCCTTTGACTTTGCACGGACGGGCTTTGACCAGTGGACCTCCCCACCCAGTTGTGTTAGGTCAGCCCATAGGAACACTTTGCAGCAACATCCGGGCCAGACCCACAGCAAGATCCCCTCCGTGTAGACCCGACGCGTCTGTTTCACCCCTCCAGGTGCCGGCGGCGGCGCCGTACGTGAGGGGGGGCACACCCCGGACACGCGTGCCGGGCGTTTGCAACCGCCACAACACTTCCAGACTTGTGAGAGGCCGCCTACGCAAGATTTGGCGGCATGCTAGCCCCTGGAGGCCGCCGGCCACAGCCGTAGACGCCCGAAGGGCAATCTGCATAGAGGGAATTTTTTGGATACTTCTCCATCACGAAAAATTATGAAAAAATACAATCGTTCCTATAGCACATGTGCCCACGTCGTGCAAAAAAACTCATGATTTTATCACGCTCCGAGTATTTAGTAATATTGACGCCGCATCGTTACTGCAGAACGTCTACTACCGTGTCATCGCCGTCCGTGAGGGGGGGGGGGGCACGCCCCGGAGACGCGTCCCGCCTCTTCGGACATGCCACCACACCACCCCGCATGTATGCGGGCCCGGTGCGACACTCCGGTGGCATTGCTACCCCCAGTGCCCCCGTCCCGCCTAACCCTGTAGCGTTTGACCACGGGATCTAGCCCTTTGACTTTGCACGGACGGGCTTTGACTAGTGGACCTCCCCACCCGGTTGTGTTAGGTCAGCCCATAGGAACACTTTGGAGCAACATCCGGGCCAGACCCACAGCAAGATCCCCTCTATGTATACCCGACGCGTCCGTTTCCCCCCTCCAGGTGCCAGCGGCGACGCCGTCCATGAGGGGGGCACACCCCGGACACGTGTGCCGGGCATTTGCAACCGCCACAACACTTCCAGAGTTGTGAGAGGCCGCCTACGAAAGATTTGGCGGCATGCTAGCCCCCGGAGGCCGCAGGCCACAGCCGTAGACGCGCGAAGGGCAATCCGCGTAGAGGGAATTTTTCGGATACTTCTCCATCACCAAAAATTATGAAAAAGTACCATCATTCCTATAACACATGTGCCCACGTCGTGCAAAAAAATTCATGATTTTATCGCGCTCCGAGTATTTAGTAATATTGATGCTGCATCGTTACCGCATAACGTCTACTACCGTGCCATCGCCGTCCGTGAGGGGGGGGCACGCCCCGGAGACGCGTCCTGCCTTTTCGGACATGCCACCACACCACCCCGCATGTATGAGGGCCCGATGCGACGCTCCGGTGGCATTGCTACTCCCCCCCCCCCAAGTGCCCCCGTCCCGCCTAACCCTGTAGCATGTGACCACGGGATCTAGCCCTTTGACTTTGCACGGATGGGCTTTGACCAGTGGACCTCCCCACCCGGTTGTGTTAGGTCAGCCCATAGGAACACTTTGGAGCAACATCCGGGCCAGACCCACAGCAAAATCCCCTCCGTGTAGACCCGACTCGTCCGTTTCCCCCCTCCAGGTGCCGGCGGCGGCGCCGTCCGTGAGGGGGGGCACACCCCGGACACGCGTGCCGGGCGTTTGCAACCGCCACAACACTTCCAGACTTGTGAGAGGCCGCCTACGCAAGATTTGGCGGCATGCTAGCGCCCGGAGACCGCCGGCCACAGCCGTAGACGCGCGAAGGGCAATCCGCGTAGAGGGAATTTTTCGGATACTTCTCCATCACCAAAAATTATGAAAAAACTCATGATTTTATCGCGCTCCGAGTATTTAGTAATATTGACGCCGCATCGTTACCGCAGAACATCTACTACCGTGTTATCGCCGTCCGTGAGGGGGGGCCACGCCCCGGAGACGCGTCCCGCCTCTTCAGACATGCCACCACACCACCCCGCATGAGTGAGGGCCCGGTGCGACGCTCCGGTGGCATTGCTACCCCAGTGCCCCCGTCCCGCCTAACCCTGTAGCGTTTGACCACGGGATCTAGCCCTTTGACTTTGCACGGACCGGCTTTGACAAGTGGACCTCCCCACCCGGTTGTGTTAGGTCAGCCCATAGGAACACTTTGGAGAAACATCCGGGCGAGACCCACAGCAAGATCCCCTCCATGTAGACCCGACGCGTCCGTTTCCCCCCTCCAGGTGCGGCGGCGGTGCCGTCCGTGAGGGGGGGCACACCCCGGACACGCGTGCCGGGCGTTTGCAACCGCCACAACACTTCCAGACTTGTGAGAGGCCGCCTACGCAAGATTTGGCGGCATGCTAGTCCCTGTAGGCCGCCGGCCACAGTCGTAGACGCGCGAAGGGCAATCCGCGTAGAGGGAATTTTTTGGATACTTCTCCATCACAACAAATTATGAAAAAGTACCATCGTTCCTATAGCACATGTGCCCACGTCGTGCAAAAAAACTCATGATTTTATCACGCTCCGAGTATTTAGTAATATTGACGCCGCATCGTTACCGCAGAACGTCTACTACCGTGTCATCGCCGTCTGTGAGGGGGGCACGCCCCGGAGACGCGTCCCGCCTCTTCGCACATGCCACCACACCACCCCGCATGTATGAGGGCCCGGTGCGACGCTCCGGTGGCATTGCTACCCCCCAGTACCCCCGTCCCGCCTAACTCTGTAGCGTTTGACCACGAGATCTAGCCCTTTGACTTTGCACGGGCGGGTTTTGACCAGTGGACCTCCCCACCCGGTTGTGTTACGTCAGCCCATAGGAACACTTTGGAGCAACATCCGGGCCAGACACACAGCAAGATCCCCTCCGTGTAGACCCGACGCGTCCGTTTCCCCCCTCGAGGTGCCGGCGGCGGCGCCGTCCGTGAGGGGGGCACATCCCGGACATGCATGCCGGGAGTTTGCAACCGCCACAACACTTTTAGACTTGTGAGAGGCCGCCTACGCAAGATTTGGCGGCATGCTAGCCCCCGGAGGCCGCCGTCCACAACCGTAGACGCGCGAAGGGCAATCCGCGTAGAGGGAATTTTTCGGATACTTCTCCATCACCAAAAATTATGAAAAAGTACCATCGTTCCTATAGAACATGTGCCCACGTCGTGCAAAAAAACTCATGATTTTATCACGCTCCGAGTATTTAGTAATATTGATGCCGCATCATTACCGCAGAACGTCTACTACCGTGTCATCGCCGTCCGTGAAGGGGGGCCACGCCCCGGAGACGCGTCCCGCCTCTTCGGACATGCCACCACACCACCCCGCATGTATGAGGGCCCGGTGCGGCGCTCCGGTGGCATTGCTACCCCCCTAGTGCCCCCGTCCCGCCTAACCCTGTAGCATTTGACCACGGGATCTAGCCCTTTGACTTTGCACGGACGGGCTTTGACCAGTGGACCTCCCCACCCGGTTGTGTTAGGTCAACCCATAGGAACACTTTGGAGCAACATCCAGGCCAGACCCACAGCAAGATCCCCTCCGTGTAGACCCGACGCGTCTGTTTCCCCCTCCAGGTGCCGGCGGTGGCGCCGTCCGTGAGGGGGGGCACACCCCGGACAAGCATGTCGGGCGTTTGCAACTGCCACAACACTTCCAGACTTGTGAGAGGCCGCCTACGCAAGAATTGGCGGCATGCTAGCCCCCGGAGGCCGCCGGCCACAGCCGTAGACGCGCGAAGGGCAATCCGCGTAGAGGGAATTTTTTGGATACTTCTCCATCACCACAAATTATGAAAAAATACCATCATTCCTATAGCATATGTGCCCACGTCGTGCAAAAAAACTCATGATTTTATCACGCTCCGAGTATTTAGTAATATTGACGCTGCATCGTTACCGCAGAACGTCTACTACCATGTCATCGCCGTCCGTGAGGGGGGCACGCCCCGGAGACGCGTCCCGCCTCTTCGGACATGCCACCACACCACCCCGCATGTATGAGGGCCCGGTGCGACGCTCCGGTGGCATTGCTACCCCCCTAGTGCCCCCGACCCGCCTAACCCTGTAGCGTTTGACCACGGGATCTAGCCCTTTGACTTTGCACGGACGGGCTTTGACCAGTGGACCTCCCCACCCGGTTGTGTTAGGTCAGCCCATAGGAACACTTTGGAGCAACATCCAGGCCAGACCCACAGCAAGATCCCCTCCGTGTAGACCCGACGCGTCTGTTTCCCCCCTCCAGGTGCCGGCGGCGGCGCCGTACGTGAGGGGGGGCAGACCCCGGACAAGCATGTCGGGCGTTTGCAACTGCCACAACACTCCCAGACTTGTGAGAGGCCGCCTACGCAAGAATTGGCGGCATCCTAGCCCCCGGAGGCCGCCGGCCACAGCCGTAGACGCGCGAAGGGCAATCCGCGTAGAGGGAATTTTTTGGATACTTCTCCATCACCACAAATTATGAAAAAATACCATCATTCCTATAGCACATGTGCCCACGTCGTGCAAAAAAACTCATGATTTTATCACGCTCCGAGTATTTAGCAATATTGACGCTGCATCGTTACCGCAGAACGTCTACTACCGTGTCATCGCCGTCCGTGAGGGGGGGGGCACGCCCCGGAGACGCGTCCCGCCTCTTCGGACATGCCACCACACCACCCCGCATGTATGAGGGACCGGTGTAACGCTCCGGTGGCATTGCTACCCCCCTAGTGCCCCCGTCCCGCCTAACCCTGTAGCGTTTGACCACGGGATCTAGCCCTTTGACTTTGCACGGACGGGCTTTGACCAGTGGACCTCCCCACCCGGTTGTGTTAGGTCAGCCCATAGGAACACTTTGGAGCAACATCCGGGCCAGACCCACAGCAAGATCCCCTCCGTGTAGACCCGACGCGTCCGTTTCCCCCCTCCAGGTGCCGGCGATGGCGCCGTCCGTGAGGGGGGGGCACATCCCGGACACGCGTGCCGGGCGTTTGCAACCGCTACAACACTTCCAAACTTGTGAGAGGCCGCCTACGCAAGATTTGGCGGGATGCTAGCCCCCGTAGGCCGCCGGCCACAGCCGTAGACGCGCGAAGGGCAATCTGCATAGAGGGAATTTGTGGATACTTCTCCATCACCAAAAATTATGAAAAAATACCATCATTCTTATAGCACATGTGCCCACGTCATGCAAAAAAAACTCATGATTTTATCGTGCTCCGAGTATTTAGTAATATTGACGCCGCATCGTTACCGCAGAACGTCTACTACCGTGTCATCGCCGTCCGTGAGGGGGGGGGCACGCCCCGGAGACGCGTCCCACCTCTTCGGACATGCCACCACACCACCTCGCATGTATGAGGGCCCGGTGCGATGCTCCGGTGGCATTGCTACCCCCCTCCCCCCAGTGCCCCCGTCCCGCCTAACCCTGTAGCGTTTGACCACGGGATCTAGCCCTTTGACTTTGCACGGATAGGCTTTGATCAGTGACCTCCCCACCCGGTTGTGTTAGGTCAGCACATAGTAACACTTTGGAGCAACATCCGGGCCAGACCCACAGCAAGATCCCCCTCCGTGTAGACCCGACGCGTCCGTTTCCCGCCTCCAGGTGCAGGCGGCGGCGCTGTCGTGAGGGGGGCACACCCCGGACACGCGTGCCGGGCGTTTGCAACCGCCACAACACTTCCAGACTTGTGAGAGGCCGCCTACGCAAGATTTGGCGGCATGCTAGCCCCTGGAGGCCGCCAGCCACAGCCGTAGACGCGCGAAGGGCAATCCGCGTAGAGGGAATTTTTCGGATACTTCTCCATCACCAAAAATTATGAAAAAATACCATCGTTCCTATAGCACATGTGCCCACGTCGTGCAAAAAAACTCATGATTTTATTGCGCTCCGAGTATTTAGTAATATTGACGTCGCATCGTTACCGCAGAACGTCTACTACCGTGTCATCGCCGTCCGTGAGGGGGGGGCACACCCCTGAGACGCGTCCCGCCTCTTCGAACATGCCACCACACCACCCCGCATGTATGAGGGCCCGGTGTGACGCTCCGGTGGCATTGCTACCCCCTAGTACCCCCTTCCCGCCTAACCCTGTAGCGTTTGACCACGGGATCTAGCCCTTTGACTTTGCACGTACGGGCTTTGACCAGTGGACCTCCCCACCCGGTTGTGTTAGGTCAGCCCATAGGAACACTTTGGAGCAACATCCGGGCCAGACCCACAGCAAGATCCCCTCCGCGTAGACCCGACGTGTCCGTTTCCCCCCTCCAGGTGCCGGCGGCGGCGCCGTCCGTGAGGGGGGGCACACCCCGGACATGCGTGCCGGGCGTTTGCAACTTCCACAACACTTCCAGACTTGTGAGAGGCCGCCTACGCAAGATTTGGCGGCATGCTAGCCCCCGGAGGCCGCCGGCCACAGCCGTAGACGCGCGAAGGTTAATCCGCGTAGAGGGAATTTTTAGGATACTTCCCCATCACCAAAAATTATGAAAAAATACCATCGTTCCCGTAGCACATGTGCCCACGTCGTGCAAAAAAACTCATGATTTTATCGCGCTCCGAGTATTTAGTAATATTGACGCTGCATCGTTACTGGAGAACGTCTACTACCGTGTCATCGCCGTCCGTGAGGGGGGGCCACGCCCCGGAGACGCGTCCCGCCTCTTCGGACATGCCACCACACCACCCCGCATGTATGAGGGCCCAATGCGACGCTCCGGTGGCATTGCTACCCCTAGTGCCCCCGTCCCGCCTAACCCTGTAGCGTTTGACCACGGGATCTAGCCGTTTGACTTTGCACGGACGGGCTTTGACCAGTGGACCTCCCCACCCGATTGTGTTAGGTCAGCCCACAGGAACACTTTGGAGCAACATCCAGGCCAGACCCACAGCAAGATCCCCTCCGTGTAGACCCGACGCGTCCGTTTCCCCCCTCCAGGTGTCGGTGGCGGCGCCGTCCGTGAGGGGGGGCACACCCCGGACACGCGTGCCAGGCGTTTGCAACCGCCACAACACTTCCAGACTTGTGAGAGGCTGCCTACGCAAGATTTGGCGGCATGCTAGCCCCCGGAGGCCGCCGGCCATAGCCGTAGACGCGTGAAGGGCAATCCGCGCAGAGGGAATTTTTAGGATACTTCTCCATCACCAAAAATTATGAAAAATACCATCGTTCCTATAGCACATGTGCCCACGTCATGCAAAAAAACTCATGATTTTATTGCGCTCCGAGTATTTAGTAATATTGATGTCGCATCGTTACCGTAGAACGTCTACTACCGGGTCATCGTCGTCCGTGAGGGGGGGCCACGCCCCGGAGATGCGTCCCGCCTCTTCGGACATGCCACCACACCACCCCGCATGTATGAGGTCCCGGTGCGACGCCCCGGTGGCATTGCTACCCCCTAGTGCCCCCGTCCCGCGTAACCCTGTAGTGTTTGACCACGGGATCTAGCCCTTTGACTTTGCACGGACGGGCTTTGACCAGTGAACCTCCCCACCCGGTTGTGTTAGGTCAGCCCATAGGAACACTTTGGAGCAACATCCGGGCCAGACCCACAGCAAGATCCCCTCCGGGTAGACCCGACGCGTCCGTTTCCCCCCTCCAGGTGCCGGCGGCGGCGCCGTCCGTGAGGGGGGCACACCCCGGACACGCATGCCGGGCGTTTGCAACCGCCACAACACTTCCAGACTTGTGAGAGGCCGCCTACGCAAGATTTGGCAGCATGCTAGCCCCCGGAGGCCGCCGGCCACAGCCGTAGATGCGCGAAGGGCAATCCGCGTAGAGGGAATTTTTCGGATACTTCTCCATCACCAAAAATTATGAAAAAATACCATCGTTCCTATAGCACATGTGCCCACGTCGTGCAAAAAAACTCATGATTTTATCGCGCTCCGAGTATTTAGTAGTATTGACGCCGCATCATTACCGCAGAACGTCAACTACCATGTCATCGTCGTCCGTGAGGGGGGGCCACGCCCCGGAGACGCGTCCCGCCTCTTCGGACATGCCACCACACCACCCCGCATGTATGAGGGCCCGGTGTGACGCTCCGGTGGCATTGCTACCCCCTAGTGCCCCCGTCCCGCCTAACCCTGTAGCGTTTGACCACGGGATCTAGCCCTTTGACTTTGCACGGACGGGCTTTGACCAGTGGACCTCCCCACCCGGTTGTGTTAGGTCAGCCCATAGGAACACTTTGGAGCAACATCCGGGCCAGACCCATAGAAAGATCCCCTCCGGGTAGACCCGACGCGTCCGTTTCCCCCCTCCAGGTGCCGGCGGCGGCGCCATCCGTGAGGGGGGCACACCCCGTACACGCGTGCTGGGCGTTTGCAACCACCACAACACTTCCAGACTTGTGAGAGGCCGCCTACGCAAGATTTGGCGGCATGCTAGCCCCCGGAGGCCGCCGGCCACAGCCGTAGAAGCGCGAAGGGCAATCCGCGTAGAGGGAATTTTTCGGATACTTCTCCATCACCAAAAATTATGAAAAAATACCATCGTTCCTATAGCACATGTGCCCACGTCGTGCAAAAAAACTCATGATTTTATCGCGCTCCGAGTATTTAGTAATATTGACGCCGCATCGTTACCGCAGACGTTTACTACCGTGTCATCGTCGTCCGTGAGGGGGGCCACGCCCCGGAGACGCGTCCCGCCTCTTCAGACATGCCACCACACCACCCTGCATGTATGAGGGCCCGGTGCGACGCTCCG
>NC_041384.1:673979262-674003274 GCF_002162155.2 Triticum dicoccoides
ACGGGATCTATCCCTTTGACTTTGCACGGACGGGCTTTGACCAGTGGACCTCCCCACCCGGTTGTGTTAGGTCAGCCCATAGGAACACTTTGGAGCAACATCCGGGCCAGACCCACAGCAAGATCCCCTCCGTGTAGACCCGACGCGTCCGTTTCCCCCCTCCAGGTGCCGGCGGCTGCGCCGTCCGTGAGGGGGGCACAGCCCGGACACGCGTGCCGGGTGTTTGTAACCGCCACAACACTTCCAGACTTGTGAGAGGCCGCCTACGCAAGATTTGGCAGCATGCTAGCCCCCGGAGGCCGCAGGCCACAGCCGTAGACGCGCGAAGGGCAATCCGCATAGAGGGAATTTTTCGGATACTTCTCCATCACCAAAAATTATGAAAAAATACCATCGTTCCTATAGCACATGTGCCCACGTCGTGCAAAAAAACTCATGATTTTATCGCGCTCCGAGTATTTAGTAATATTGACGTCGCATCGTTACCGTAGAACGTCTACTACCGTGTCATCGCCGTCCGTGAGGGGGGGCCATGCCCCGGAGACGCGTCCCGCCTCTTCGGACATGCCACCACACCACCCCGCATGTATGAGGGCCCGGTGCGACGCTCCGGTGGCATTGCTACCCCCCCCCCCCCAGTGCCCCTGTCCCGCCTAACCCTGTAGCGTTTGACCACGGGATCTAGCCCTTTGACTTTGCACGGATGGGCTTTGACCAGTGGACCTCCCCACCCGGTTGTGTTTGTTGGGGAACGTTGCAGAAAACAAAAATTTCCTACGGTTTAACCAAGATCCATCTAGGAGTTCATCTAGCAACGAGTGATTAGATGCATCTACGTACCTTGTAGATCGCGAGCGGAAGCGTTCAAAGAACGGGGATGAGGGAGTCGTACTCGACGTGATTCGAATCACCTAAGATCCTAGCACCGAACGGACGGCACCTCCGCGTTCAACACACGTACGGTCAGCGTAACGTCTCCTCCTTCTTGATCCAGCAAGAGGGAAGGAGAGGTTGAGGAAGATGGCTCCAGCAGCAGCACGACGGCGTGGTGTTGATGGAGCTGCAGTACTCCGGCAGGGCTACGCCAAGCACTATGGAGGAGGAGGATGTGTTGGAGAGGGAGAGGGAGGCACGAAAGATCAAGGTAAGAAGTCCTCCATCTCCCCACTATATATAGGAGGGCCAAGGGGGGGCCGGCCCTAGGAGATCTAATCTCCTAGGGGGGTGCGGCCAAGGGGAGGAATCCCTCCTCCCCAAGGCACCTAGGAGGTGCCTTCCCCTCCTAGGACTCTTCCTCCTTGAAACCCTAGGCGCATGGGCCTCTTGGGGCTGGTGCCCTTGGCCCATGTAGGCCAAGGCGCACCCCCTACAGCCCATGTGGCCCCCCGGGACAGGTGGCCCCACCCGGTGGACCCCCGGGACCCTTCCGGTGGTCCCGGTACAATACCGGTGACCCCGAAACTTGTCCCGATGGCCGAAACAGGACTTCCCATATATAAATCTTTACCTCCGGACCATTCCGGAACTCCTCGTGACGTCCGGGATCTCATCCGGGACTCCAAACAACATTCGGGTTACTGCATATACATATCCCTACAACCCTAGCGTCATCGAACCTTAAGTGTGTAGACCCTACGGGTTCGGGAGGCATGTAGACATGACCGAGACGCTCTCCGGTCAATAACCAACAGCGGGATATGGATACCCATGTTGGCTCCCACATGCTCCTCGATGATCTCATCGGGTGAACCACGATGTCGAGGATTCAAGCAACCCCGTATACAATTCCCTTTGTCAATCGGTATGTTACTTGCCCGAGATTTGATCGTCGGTATCCCAATACCTCGTTCAATCTCGTTACCGGCAAGTCACTTTACTCGTACCATAATGCATGATGCCGTGACCAGACACTTGGTCACTTTGAGCTCATTATGATGATGCATTACCGAGTGGGCCCAGTGATACCTCTCCGTCATATGGAGTGACAAATCCCAGTCTTGATCCGTGTCAACCCAACAGACACTTTCGGAAACACCCGTAGTATACCTTTATAGTCACCCAGTTACGTTGTGACGTTTGGCACACCCAAAGCACTCCTACGGTATCCGGGAGTTACACGATCTCATGGTCTAAGGAAAAGATACTTGACATTGGAAAACTCTAGCAAACGAACTATACGATCTTGTGCTATGTTTAGGATTGGGTCTTGTCCATCACATCATTCTCCTAATGATGTGATCTCGTTATCAATGACATCCAATGTCCATAGTCAGAAAACCATGACTATCTGTTGATCAACGAGCTAGTCAACTAGAGGCTTACTAGGGACATGTTGGTGTCTATTATTCACACATGTATTACGATTTCCGGATAACACAATTATAGCATGAATAAAGACAATTATCATGAACAAGGAAATATAATAATAATGCTTTTATTATTGCCTCTAGGGCATCTTTCCAACAGTGTTAGGTCAGCCCATAGGAACACTTTGGAGCAACATCCGGGCCAGACCCACAGCAAGATCCCCTCCGTGTAGACCCGACGCGTCCGTTTCCCCCCTCCAGGTGCCGGCGGCGGCGCCGTCCGTGAGGGGGGCACACCCCGGACACACGTGCCGGGCGTTTGCAACCGCCACAACACTTCCAGACTTGTGAGAGGCCGCCTACGCAAGATTTGGCGGCATGCTAGCCCCCGAAGGCCGCCGGCCACAACCGTAGACGCGCGAAGGGCAATCCGCGTAGAGGGAATTTTTTGGATACTTCTGCATCACCAAAAATTATGAAAAAATACCATCGTTCCTATAGCACATGTGCCCACATCATGCAAAAAAACTCATGATTTTATCGCGCTCCGAGTATTTAGTAATATTGACGCCGCATCATTACCGCAGAACATCTACTACCGTGTCATCGCCGTCCGTGAGGGGGGGCCACGCCCCGGAGACGCGTCCCACCTCTTCGGACATGCCACCACACCACCCCGCATGTATGAGGGCCCGGTGTGATGCTCCGGTGGCATTCCTACCCCCTAGTGCCCCCGTCCCGCCTATCCCTGTAGCGTTTGACCACGAGATCTAGCCCTTTGACTTTGCACGGACGGGCTTTGACCAGTGGACCTCCCGACCCGGTTGTGTTAGGTCAGCCCATAGGAACACTTTGGAGCAACATCCGGGCCAGACCCATAGAAAGATCCCCTCCGTGTAGACCCGACGCGTCCGTTTCCCCCCTCCAGGTGCCGCTGGCGGCGCCGTCCGTGAGGGGGGGCACACCCCGGACATGCGTGCCGGGCGTTTGCAACCGCCACAACACTTCCAGACTTGTGAGAGGCCGCCTACGCAAGATTTGGCGGCATGCTAGCCCTCGGAGGCCGCCGGCCACAGCCGTAGACGCGCGAAGGGCAATCCGCGTAGAGGGGATTTTTAGGATACTTCTCCATCACCAAAAATTATGAAAAAATACCATCGTTCCTATAGCACATGTGCCCACGTCGTGCAAAAAAACTCATGATTTTATCGCGCTCCGAGTATTTAGTAATATTGACGCCGCATCGTTACCACAGGACGTCTACTACCGTGCCATCGCCGTCCGTGAGGGGGGGCCACGCCCCGGAGACGCGTCCCGCCTCTTCGGACATGCCACCACACCACCCCGCATGTATGAGGGCCCGGTGCGACGCTCCGGTGGCATTGCTACCCCACAGTGCACCCGTCCCGCCTAACCCTGTAGCGTTTGACCACGGGATCTAGCCCTTTGACTTTGCACGGACGGGCTTTGACCAGTGGACCTTCCCACCCGGTTGTGTTAGGTCAGCCCATAGGAACACTTTGGAGCAACATCCGGGCCAGACCCACAGCAAAATCCCCTCCGTGTAGACCCGACGCGTCCGTTTCCCCCCTCCAGGTGCCGACGGCGGCGCCGTCCGTGCGGGGGGGCACACCCCGGACACGCGTGCCGGGCGTTTGCAGCCGCCACAACACTTCCAGACTTGTGAGAGGCCGCCTACGCAAGATCTAGCGGCATGCTAGCCCTCGGAGGCCGCCGGCCACAGCCGTAGACGCGCGAAGGGCAATCCGCGTAGAGAGAATTTTTCGGATACTTCTCCATCACCAAAAATTATGAAAAAATACCATCGTTCCTATAGCACATGTGCCCACGTCGTGCAAAAAAACTCATGATTTTATCGCGCTCCGAGTATTTAGTAATATTGACGCCGCATCGTTACCGCAGAACGTCTACTACCGTGTCATCGCCGTCCATGAGGGGGGGGGGGCACGCCCCGGAGACCCGTCCCGCCTCTTCGGACATGCCACCAGACCACCCCGCATGTATGAGGGCCGGTGCGACGCTCAGGTGGCATTGCTACCCCCAGTGCCCCCGTCCCGCCTAACCCTGTAGCGGTTGACCACAGGATCTAGCCCTTTGACTTTGCACGGACGGGCTTTGACCAGTGGACCTCCCCACTTGGTTGTGTTAGGTCAGCCCATAGGAACACTTTGGAGCAACATCCGGGCCAGACCCACAGCAAGATCCCCTCCGTGTAGACCCGACGCGTCCGTTTCCCCCCTGCAAGTGCTGGCGGCAGCGCCGTCCGTGAGGGGGGCACACCCCGGAGCCCCAAGACGGGCGTCTACGCATGCATGAACACTTTCACATATGCATCGGGACCCGTGCAATGTTTCGGTGACATAGCTACACGCCGAATCCCCCCACCAACCAGAATTCCTTCCGTGTCGACCGTTTCCCTCCTCCGTGACACGGCGAGAGCGACGTTCGTAACGGGGGGCAATCGATATACCATCGGGTATGTTTTTTTAGATAAGGCATAATTATCTTATGCAAAAACAAAAACTAAAATAAAGTAAAAATAACAAAACAAAGTAAAAATAAAAAATAAAGTAAAATACACGTATGCCGACGGCAAGGCCGTTGGCATATCTGTGCACACATGGAGGTCGTCCCACGGATCGATGACGTGGCGTGGCACACGGATCGATGACGTGGCGAAGGGGCCTATGCCGACGGCTGTGCCATAGGCATACCTCTGCCATAGATAACCAATGTAAAAATAAAAAAATTAAGTAAAATAAACGTATGCCGACGGCAAGGCCGTCGGCATATCTGTGCACACACGGAGGTTGTCCCACGGATCGATGACGTGGCGTGGCACACGGATCGATGACGTGGTAGAGGGGCCTATGCCGACGGCTATGCCGTAGGCATACCTCTGCCACAGATATGCCGACGGCCGCCGTTACCGCCCGTCGGCGTAGGGTCAACGCCGTCAAATGATCAGCGCTGACCGGGCAGGGGGGCCCGGGCTATGCTGACGGCCTGTCCTATGCCGACGGGCCCCGTAGGCGTATCTCGGGCGGTCCCGACGACCTCGTCTATGCCGACGGCTATTCTACGCCTACGGCCTATCCTTGGCCGTTAGTATAGGTCCATAGATGCCGACGGGGGCCGTCGGCATAGATTTGGCCGTCGGCAACCCCAGTTTTTCTGGTAGTGATGATTAGCAGTTATAGCTAATATTACCTCCGTCGGCCGCCAATTTCTGGGACATGGTTCTAGGCACAGCCGCTAAAGCATTTTCATTTTAGAAAATTTAAGAAAACTAAATATGAAACTCTTTATGTGGCGAACATGATCGAGTGTTCTACTCACATATAAAGTTTTTCAAAGAAATTACTTCCCAGTTCTCCTGGTGGAAACATAATTACGACTTTAAAAAACTTGAATAGTACTTCATTCCAGAATATAAAGTGGATCGGTTTTCATGCAAGTTAAACTTGTTTTTGTTTGACCATGATTATAGAATAAAGTATCAACATCTACAATACAAAATTAATAAAATATATAAATGATTTTTATGATGGATCCAATGATAGACACTTGGTACTCTAGATATTGATATATTTTTTCTGAAACTTGACCCACTTCATCGGTCGGAGTCATCCACTGAGCAGGACAACACCATGAAGGCAAACATGTAGAAGAAAATTCCAGATTTCACAAAAAGATTAGTAAAAAAATGACTACATTTGCCCTCTGCCAAAAGAAGACTCGTTGAGAGGCATGCAGCTGTGAGAGTGGACGCGTACTCGATGATGAACGAGATGCAAGCTCGGTAGACGAAGAAATGGATAAGAGCAACACACAACGTCCCGAGCCTTGACAATCAAACGATATTTTTAAACATCTTCGCTCACATGCATTGAAGTGGATCAAGCGCTTGCGTCCAGGAGAAATGTTGGCTTTGCCTGCCCGGCCAGGAGTGCTGCAGCTTCAGGGCTGGCAGCTGGCAGCTGGCCTTTCTCTCTGCCTTTACGTATACAACACAATCTACTTGGACGACAGTGGAGAGTGGGCAGTCAGAGATCAAAGCCAAGCCAGTGGATCACCTGGAATGCCGATCTTTGATGATGGCTAATTACTACTCTTAGTAGTGCAGTACTTGCTTCACTTAATTAAGTGCAGTGCCAGCTGCGGGCTTTACTTTCTACTATTTGTCGAGATATGGCAACTCGAAGCTGGTCACAACGGGCAAGAACATAAGCTAGTAACTTACACACTTCCCTAGACTATGTTACTACCTCCATAGTGGGTAGGAACATCTATGTAGTGTCATGCAACAATGTATTTATTAGGTTATAGACTCATTGTTTCTTGGAGTGTGTGATGTTCCGGTAACTTAGCTAGTTACCACAAGCACCTCTCTCTTCATTAAATATGTGCCACATAAGCAAAGTTGTATTGGAGTGTATGATGTTACTCCTAAGTTCCTCCCCATTGTGACCAGCCTGATGGGGCGTAAGATTGTGGGGGTTACTCCAACGTGAAGTACATTGCGTAATCTTTAAATTAGTTTGGCCGAAAATTAGACCAACACGACATGGCTCACGTGACAAAAAAGCAACACTTGCTGCAAAATGCTTTTGAACAGGAATGTGAACTGTCAATGTTATTTTTGTCACATATCCACCAAAAGTGGATCGTAAAATGCTTAGATTTGAGAGTAGACAGTCAGGCATCACTGATCAGAGCCAGGCCAGTGGATCACTAGGGGTTGCCACTTTTGGATGATGGCTAATTACTACTCTGGGTAGTGGAGTAGGAGTTCCTAATTAAGGCAGTGCCAGCTGCATGCTTTTTTATTTTCCCAAGACCTTGGATGGCGGTACTCCTTTGGAGGGTTTATGCTAGCCAAAAAAACCTGCTACTCCTTTTTTTCGTATGGTACAGTGCTTAATCTTTAATTCAGATTTGCCAGCAAATTAAACCAATACGACAAGGCTCATCTGACACAAAAAGCAGTCCAATAAAATGATACCACAAATCTTAACTGTCAATGTTAGTTTTGTTAGAATTCAACCAAAAGTGATTCTTAAGCCTCCTTCGACTTGCAGGATATTTATAGAGAGAAAATAGGGACAAGGATTTAAGAGAAAAAATTCTTAGGCCTCCTTTGATGGGGCGTAAGATTGTGGGTGTTACACCAAGGTAAAGTACATTGCGTAATCTTTAATTCAGTTTGCCTGCAAATTGAACGAATACGACATGGCTCACGTGACACAAAAGCAACACTTGTTGCGAAATGTTTATTAAACAAGAATATGAACTGTCAATGTTATTTTTGTCACATATCCATCAAAAGTGGATCTTCAAATGCTTAGATTTAAGAGTAGACAGTCAGGGATCAGAGCCAAGCCAGTGGATCACCTGGGGGTTGCCACTTTTGGATCATGGTAAATTACTACTCTGGGTAGTGGAGCAGGAGTACCTAATTAAGGCAGTGCCAGCTGCATGCTTTTTTTATTTCCCAAAACCATGACCATTAGTGGGCACAACATGGTACTCCTTTGGAGGGTGTATGCTTGCCAAAAAAATGACACTCCTTTTTGATTAACCCCTCTTAATCATAAGTGGGATCTTTGGACAAGCATCTCACTTATGAGTAACCTCTCTTGCAAGCATTCGCAACTACAAAAGAAGTATTAAGGTAAATCTAACCATAGCATGAAACATATGGATCCAAATTAGCCTCTTACAAAGCAACGCATAAACTAGGGTTTTGGCTTTTGTCACTCTACCAACCCATCATCTACTTATTACTTCCCAATGCCTTCCCCTAGGCCCAAACAATGGTGAAGTGTCATGTAATCGATGTTCACATGACACCACTAGAGGAAAGATAACATACATCTCATCAAAATATCGAACGAATACCAAATTCACATGACTACTTATAGCAAGACTTCTCTCATGTCCTCAGGAACAAACGTAACTACTCACAGATCATATTCATGTTCATAATCAGAGGGGTATTAATATGCATAAAGGATCTGAACATATGATCTTCCACCAAGTAAACCAATTAGCATCAACTACAAGGAGTAATCAACACTACTAGCAACCCACAGGTACCAATCTGAGGTTTTGGGACAAAGATTGGATACAAAAGATGAACTAGGGTTTAAGATGAGAGGGTGCTGGTGAAGATGTTGATGGAGATTGACCCCCTCCCGATGAGAGGATCGATGGTGATGATTTCCCCCTCCTAGAGGGATGTTTCCCCGGCAGAATAGCTCCGCCGAAGCCCTAGATTGGTTACGCCAAGGTTCCGCCACGTGGCGGCGGAGTTTCGTCCCGAAAGTTTGCTTATGATTTTTTCCAGGGCGAAAGACTTCATGTAGCCAAAGATGGGCACCGGAGACCTGCGAAGGGGCCCATGAGACAGGGGGCGCACCCAGGAGGGTAGGGCGCGCCCCCACCCTCGTGGATGGTGGGTGGCCCCCCTCTGGTGCTTCCTTCGCCCAATATTTTTTATATATTCTAAAAATGACTCCCGTTGAGTTTTAGCACTTTTGGAGTTGTGCAAAATAGGTCTCTAATATTTGCTCCTTTTCCAGCCCAAAATTCTAGCTGCCGGCATTCTCCCTCTTCGTGCAAACCTTGTAAAATAAGAGAGAATAGGCATAAGTATTGTGACATAATGTGTAATAACAGCCCATAATGCAATAAATATCGTTATAAAAGCATGATGCAAAATGGACATATCACTTGACGATCCTACGAAGGTTGTTGTGGTGCCCCTCGACATGCTACCACTACCCGTCCACCTGTCCTTCATGCGCGGCCACTACTGGGCGGGCATGAAGGCCAACTGGATCATCCTCATCCACCAATCCGGTAGTCTGTGGCGTCTCGTCGATATCTACACGTAGCAAGAGATCACCCTTCCATCGTTGGATACCGCCGCCATCGAGCCTCGCGGCCCGCCGGACACTCCTGCCTACTACGCACGAGACGCGTCAAGCTTTTGGCTCGATCTCTGTTTGCTGAAGGTTGTAATCTGCGAAGTGCCCACATCATCACAAGACTACATGGATTACAAGCTCATTGCCGTGTTCAATATGGGATTAGTCTATCTGGAATCCGGTCGCCATACATGGTTATGGCTCATCGTCGATCCTCTTCACCCAAACATTTCTGTCTGATGCTATAGTGCACGATGGCATCGTTTATGCGGTCGACGCACAAATTGGCTGGCTATACTGATGGAATTTATCGTCGTGTCATTTTTCTATCTTATCTCATCTTTACCTTAAGAATACGACTGCCTGTTCATTGTTACAAAATTAGAATATATATTATGTCTATAACCACATCATTGCTATATGTTCCTCTCATTTCCTAGATTTTTATGACCATACATGTTATTGTTAGAGTTGGTATGAGAACAATTGGCATCTAATGATTGTTAGAATAGATATTATGAGTATAACCTCATGATTGCTATATGTTACTCTCATTTCCAGGATTTTTATAACAACGCAAGTTATTGCTTAGAGTTGATATGATAACTGTAGTAAGTGTTATGGTAGAATATGAGTAGGCCCTGTCATATCTGTTTTACTCTCATTGTTACATGATGTTTGAACCATGATATATTGCTAGACTAGCAATATGCCCGTGCGTTGCAATGGATCCAAAATAGAATAATACATGTTCACAAACTTGAAAGAAAAACATTATAGTTTGGTGTATATATCACTAAAAATATACTCGTATTAGGTTTCACTCAAAATATATTCCTTGTGGCTGTTTTGATGAGGTGGGGGAGGGATGTGGTTGGTTTCAAGATAATAAGGAGTTTCTGCAAATTGGAGCAGAGCAGCGGGGTCTTGTTGCAAAAATGCCACGACTTACATCATAGTCGTTAGATGCAGATCTGATGGTCAGAAATGACGGATGGCAGACACACCATCATCACCAACTGAGCCTTTTATATGAGTAGAGAATATGAAAGTCATTGGCTTATTTTTTTTAACTTGGGGTATGATTATGACCACGGCATTGCAATTCTCTGTCTATGATATGTGTCAATGTTATAATAATCTTAATTCCACACATACTCTGTACATGATTGTTTATTTTTGTCCTTTTGGTCCCCAGTTTGAATTGTTGCAGCAGACGCAAATGCGCTGGCCTTCATGATCCCAGGACCTGGAATAATACCAGTCGATGGGTGATGGTTTATCGCGCGTTCAGCTGACGGCGGTAATTTGATGCTCATTTGCATGTACCAAATTGACCAAACCATTTCATCAAACCACATGCAGTACAATGCTTGGGGCGTTCGTGACATTGATGGCTATGGCTGCTTCGTGTTCGAGAAAGATCTCAGCTCCGTTGGGCCAGGCGTATTCAACTGGAGGCGGGTTTACAGCCTCGGCAACCACTCCATGTTCCTCGGGCTCAAATATCCGATCATCCAACCAATCATCGATCATATCACCGGCGATGATTACCGTGCTATGCAACTTCCATTCGCCAGGGGGGATTATGTTTACACATCATACCATGGGTTTCATGAATCACCATATTTAGAGATTCGTCGACACATCTTGTTGACAGATAATCTTCAATGTGTGAAAGGCATCAAACTTCCATGCGATGGATGGCTTTTGCAAACTCGACATGCGGCGATGTGGTTCATGCCAACGGCAAATATGCACAATTTGATTCGTATTGATATCTAGACTGAGCCATGTATCCTGCTGCTGTAACATGACCCTATTTTGTTGGATATTATCTACTGTTGTTAGTTTGAAGCACTCATATGGTTTGAAGGATAGATACCTTTCTGGGATCAAGTGCATCCTAACTCACCTGCGTAGAATGTACTGATAATGATGATGAAGATGATGTGCACAAGCCATACATATATATATATATATATATATATATATATATATATATATATATATATCAATTAGGTTTCAATGTACTTGTTGGTGGAAGTGTTGTCCAATGGAAATTATTTTTATTATTACTCATATAGCCTTCAAAGTCTGTCGCACAGCCTTGTAACTTCTTACCCCATTTCTAAATTTGTACTAGTCATCTATACCGTATATTGCGCTACTCGTACTACTACGTCCCTCCTGGTATACTGGTCCCCTTCGTAATTTGTGTCAAATTTTGACCATAAATTTCACTAACTAAATGTTAATGCATGTCACAAAAAATTATGTCGTTTTATTCGTATTTGAACATAGTGTTGGGTAACATAGCAGAATTTTAAAATTTTCTACGCATCACCCAGATCAATCTATGGAGTTATCTAGCAACGAGGGAAATGCGAGTGCATCTACATACCCTTGTAGATCGCGCGCGGAAGCGTTCAAAAGAACGGGGTTGATGGAGTCGTACTCGTCGTGATCCAAATCACCGATGACCGAGTGCCGAATGGACGGCACCTCCGCGTTCAACACACGTACGGTTGGGAAGACGTCTCCTCCTTCTTGATCCAGCAAGGGGGAAGGAGAGGTTGATGGAGATCCAGCAGCACGACGGCGCGATGGTGGAAGCAACGGTGTTCTCGGCAGGGCTTCGCCAAGCTCAGCGAGAGGGAGAGGTGTCACAGGAGGGAGAGGGAGGCGCCAGGGGCTAGGGTGCGGCTGCCCTCCCTCCCCCCACTATATATAGGGCCCCTAGGGGGGCGCCGGCCCTAGAGATTGAATCTCAAGGGGGGCGGCGGCCAAGGGGGGTGGCTTGCCCCCCAAGCCAAGTGGGGCGCCCCCCACCCCTAGGGTTTCCAACCCTAGGCGCAGGGGAAGGCCCAAGGGGGGTGCACCAGCCCACCAGGGGCTGGTTCCCTTCCCCACTTCAGCCCATGGGGCCCTCCGGGATAGGTGGCCCCACCCGGTGGACCCCCGGGACCCTTCCGGTGGTCCCGGTACAATACCGGTGACCCCCGAAACTTTCCCGATGGCCGAAACTGGACTTCCTTTATATAATTCTTCACCTCCGGACCATTCCGGAACTCCTCGTGATGTCCGGGATCTCATCCGGGACTTCGAACAACTTTCGGGTTACCGCATACTAATATCTCTACAACCCTAGCGTCACCGAACCTTAAGTGTGTAGACCCTACGGGTTCGGGAGACACGCAAACATGACTGAGACGACTCTCCGGCCAATAACCAACAGCGGGATCTGGATACCCATGTTGGCTCCCACATGCTCCTCGGTGATCTCATCGGATGAACCATGATGTCGAGGATTCAATCAATCATGTATACAATTCCCTTTGTCAATCGGTACGTTACTCGCCCGAGACTCGATCGTCGGTATCCCAATACCTCGTTCAATCTCGTTACCGGCAAGTCACTTTACTCGTACCATAATGCATGATCCCGTGATCAACCACTTGGTCACATTGAGCTCATTATGATGATGCATTACCGAGTGGGCCCAGAGATACCTCTCCATCATACGGAGTGACAAATCCCAGTCTCGATTCGTGCCAACCCAACAGACACTTTCGGAGATACCCGTAGTGCACCTTTATAGTCACACAATTACGTTCTGATGTTTGGCACACCCAAAGCACTCCTATGGTATCCGGGAGTTGCACAATCTCATGGTCCAAGGAAATGATACTTGACATTCGGAAAAGCTCTAGCAAACGAACTACACGATCTTGGAGCTATGCTTAGGATTGGGTCTTGTCCATCACATCATTCTCCTAATGATGTGATCCCGTTATCAATGACATCTGATGTCCATAGTCAGGAAACCATGACTATCTTTTGATCAATGAGCTAGTCAACTAGAGGCTCACTAGGGACGTGTTGTGATCTATGATTCACACATGTATTACGATTTCTGGATAACACAATTATAGCATGAACAATAGACAATTATCATGAACAAGGAAATATAATAATAACCATTTTATTATTGCCTCTAGGGCATATTTCCAACAGTCTCCCACTTGCACTAGAGTCAATAATCTAGTTACATTGTGATGAATCGAACACCCATAGAGTTTTGGTGTTGATCATGTTTTGCTCTAGGGAGAGGTTTAGTCAACGGATCTGCTACATTCAGGTTCGTATGTACTTTACAAATATCTATGTCTCCATTTTGAACACTTTCACGAATGGAGTTGAAGCGACGCTTGATATGCCTGGTCTTCCTGTGAAACCTGGGCTCCTTGGCAAGGGCAATAGCTCCAGTGTTGTCACAGAAGACAGTCATCGGGCCCGACGCATTGGGAATGACTCCTAGGTCAGTAATGAACTCCTTCACCCAGATTGCTTCTTGTGCTGCCTCCGAGGCTGCCATGTACTCCGCTTCACATGTAGATTCCGCCACAACGCTTTGCTTGCAACTGCACCAGCTGACTGCCCCACCATTCAAAATATACACGTATCCGGTTTGTGACTTGGAGTCATCCAGATCTGTGTCGAAGCTAGCATCGACGTAACCCTTTACGACGAGCTCTTCGTCACCTCCATAAACGAGAAACATATCCTTAGTCCTTTCAGGTACTTCAGGATGTTCTTGACCGTTGTCCAGTGTTCCATGCCGGGATTACTTTGGTACCTTCCCACCAAACTTACGGCAAGGTTTACATCAGGTCTGGTACACAACATAGCATACGTGATAGACCCTATGGCTGAGGCATAGGGGATGACACTCATCTTTTCTCTATCTTCTGCCGTGGTCGGGCATTGAGCCGTGCTCAATCTCGTACCTTGCAACACAGGCAAGAACCCCTTCTTTGACTGATCCATATTGAACTTCTTCAATATCTTGTCAAGGTACGTACTCTGTGAAAGACCAATGAGGCGTCTCGATCTATCTCTATAGATCTTGATGCCTAATATGTAAGCAGCTTCTCCAAGATCCTTCATTGAAAAACACTTGTTCAAGTAGGCCTTTATGCTTTCCAAGAATTCTATATCATTTCCCATCAACAGTATGTCATCCACATACAATATGAGAAATGCTACAGAGCTCCCACTCACTTTCTTATAAATGCAGGCTTCTCCATAAGTCTACGTAAACCCAAACGCTTTGATCATCTCATCAAAACGAATGTTCCAACTCCGAGATGCTTGCACCAACCCATAGATCGAGCGTTGGAGCTTGCACACCTTGTCAGCATTCTTAGGATCGACAAAACCTTCCGGCTACATCATATACAATTCTTCCTTAAGGAAACCATTAAGGAATGTCGTTTTTACGTCCATTTGCCATATCTCATAATCATAGAATGCGGCAATTGCTAACATGATTCGGACGGACTTCAGCTTCGCTACGGGTGAGAAAGTCTCATCGTAGTCAACCCCTTGAACTTGTCGATAAACCTTAGCGACAAGCCGAGCTTTATAGATGGTTACATTACCATCCGTGTTTGTCTTCTTCTTAAAGATCCATTTATTTTCTATGGCTCGCCGATCATCGGGCAAGTCAGTCAAAGTCCATAATTCATTTTCATACATGGATCCTATCTCGAATTTCATGGCTTCCAGCCATTTGTCAGAATCTGGGCCCGCCATCGCTTCCTCATAGTTCGAAGGTTCACCGTTGTCTAACAACATGATTTCCAAGACAGGGTTGCCATACCACTCTGGTGCGGAACGTGTCCTTGTGGACCTACGAAGTTCAGTAGCAACTTGATCTAAAGTTTCATGATCATCATCATTAACTTCCTCTCAAGTCGGTGCAGGCACCTCAGGAACATTTTCTTGAGTTGCACCACTTTCCGGTTCAAGAGGTAATACTTCATCAAGTTCTACTTTCCTCCCACTTACTTCTTTCAAGAGAAACTCTTTCTCTAGAAACGATCCATTCTTGGCAACAAAGATCTTGCCTTCGGATCTGAGGTAGAAGGTATACCCAATAGTTTCTTTAGGGTATCCTATGAAGACGCATTTTTCCAATTTGGGTTCGAGCTTTTCAGGTTGAAGTTTCTTCACATAAGCATCGCATCCCCAAACTTTTAGAAACGTCAGCTTAGGTTTCTTCCCAAACCATAATTCATATGGTGTCGTCTCAACGGATTTCGACGGAGCCCTATTTAAAGTGAATGCGGCAGTCTCTAAAGCATAGCCCCAAAATGACAACGGTAGATCGGTAAGAGACATCATAGATCGCACCATATCCAATAGAGTGCGATTACGACGTTCGGACACACCATTACGCTGAGGTGTTCCAGGTGGCGCGAGTTGTGAAACTATTCCACATTTCCTTAAGTGCGTGCCAAATTCGTGACTCAAGTATTCTCCCCCACGATCTGATCGCGAGAACTTGATTTTCCTGTCACGTTGATTCTCAACCTCACTCTGAAATTTCTTGAACTTTTCAAATGTCTCAGACTTGTGTTTCATCAAGTAGACATACCCATATCTACTCAAGTCATCAGTGAGGGTGAGAACATAACGATAGCCACCGCGAGCCTCAACACTCATTGGACCGCACACATCAGTATGTATGATTTCCAGTAAGTTGGTTGCTCGCTCCATTGTTCCTGAGAATGGAGTGTTGGTCATTTTACCCATGAGGCATGGTTCGCACGTGTCAAATGATTCATAATCAAGACACTCCAAAAGTCCATCTGCATGGATCTTCTTCATGCGTTTGACACCTATGTGACCAAGGCGGCAGTGCCACAAGTATGTGGGACTATCATTATCAACCTTACATCTTTTGCTATTCACACTATGAATATGTGTAACATTACGCTCAAGATTAATTAAGAATAAACCATTCACCAGCGGGGCATGACCATAAAACACATCTCTCATAGAAATAGAACAACCATTATTCTCGGATTTAAATGAGTAGCCATCTCGAATTAAACGAGATCCTGATACAATGTTCATGCTCAAAGATGGCACTAAATAACAATTATTGAGGTTTAAAACTAATCCCATAGGTAAATGTAGAGGTAGCGTGCTGACGGCGATCACATCGACCTTGGAACCATTCCCGACGCGCATCCTCACCTCGTCCTTCGCCAGTCTCCGCTTATTCCACAACTCCTGCTTTGAGTTACAAGTGTGAGCAACCGCACCGGTATCAAATATCCAGGAGCTACTACGAGTACTGGTAACGTACACATCAATTACATGTATATCACATATACCTTTAGTGTTGTCGGCCTTCTTGTCCGCTAAGTATTTGGGGCAGTTCCGCTTCTAGTGACCACTTCCCTTGCAATAAAAACACTCGGTCTCGGGCTTGGGTCCACTCTTTGGCTTCTTCCCGACAGCTTGCTTACCGGGCGCGGCAACCCCGTTGCCGTCCTTCTTGAAGTTCTTCTTACCCCTGCCTTTCTTAAACTTAGTGGTTTTATTCACCATCAACACTTGATGTTCCTTTTTGATCTCCACCTCTGCTGATTTCAGCATCGAATATACCTCAGGAATGGTCTTTTCCATCCCCTGCATATTGAAGTTCATCACAAAGCTCTTGTAGCTCGGTGGAAGCGACTGAAGAATTCTGTCAATGACCGCGTCATCCGAGAGATTAACTCCCAGCTGAGTCAAGCGGTTATGCAACCCAGACATTTTAAATGTGTGCTCACTGACAGAACTATTTTCCTCCATCTTACAACTGAAGAACTTGTCGGAGACTTCATATCTCTCGACCCGGGCATGAGCTTGGAAAACCATTTTCAGCTCTTCGAACATCTCATATGCTCCGTGTTGCTCAAAACGCTTTTGGAGCCTCGGTTCTAAGCTGTAAAGCATGCCGCACTGAACAAGGGAGTAATCATCAGCACGTGACTGCCAAGCGTTCATAACGTCTTGGTTCTTTGGGATGGGTGCGTCACCTAGCGGTGCTTCTAGGACATAATCTTTCTTGGCAGCTATGAGGATGATCCTCAGGTTCCGGACCCACTCCGTATAGTTACTGCCATCATCTTTCAGCTTGGTTTTCTCTAGGAACGCGTTGAAGTTGAGGGAAACATTAGCATGGGCCATTTGATCTACAAGACATATTGTAAAGATTTCAGACTAAGTTCATGATAATTAAGTTCATCTAATCAAATTATTCAATGAACTCCCACTCAGATAGACATCCCTCTAGTCATCTAAGTGAAACATGATCCGAGTCAACTAGGCCTTATCCGATCATCACGTGAGACGGACTAGTCAACATCGGTGAACATCTTCATGTTGATCGTATCTTCTATATGACTCATGCTCGACCTTTCGGTCTTCCATGTTCCGAGGCCATGTCTGTACATGCTAGGCTCATCAAGTCAACCTAAGTGTATTGTGTGTGTAAATCTGGCTTACACCCGTTGTATTCGAACGTTAGAATCTATCACACCCGATCATCACGTGGTGCTTCGAAACAACGAACCTTCGCAACGGTGCACAGTTAGGGGGAACACTTTCTTGAAATTATGTGAGGGATCATCTTATTTAAGCTACCGTCGTTCTAAGCAAATAAGATGTAAAAACATGATAAACATCACATGCAATCAAATAGTGACATGATATGGTCAATATCATTTGCTCCTTTTGATCTCCATCTTCAGGGCGCCATGATCATCGTCACCGGCATGACACCATGATCTCTATCATCATGATCCCCATCATCGTGTCTTCATGAAGTCGTCTCGTCATCTATTACTTCTACTACTATGGCTAACGGTTTAGCAATAAAGTAAAGTAATTACATGACGTTTATGTTGACACGCAGGTCATAAATAAATTAAGACAACTCCTATGGTTCCTTCCGGTTGTCATACTCATCGACATGCAAGTCGTGATTCCTATTACAAGAACATGATCAATCTCATACATCACATATATCATTCATCACATCCTTTTGGCCATATCACATCACACGACATATGCTGCAAAAACAAGTTAGACGTCCTCTAATTGTTGGTTGCAAGTTTTTTACGTGGCTGCTATAGGTTTCTTAGCAAGAACGTTTCTTACCTACGCCAAAACCACAACGTGATATGCCAATTTCTATTTACCCTTCATAAGCACCCTTTTCATCGAATCCGATCCGACTAAAATGGGAGAGACAGACACCCGCTAGCCACCTTATGCAACTAGTGCATGTCAGCCGGTGGAACCAGTCTCACGTAAGCGTACGTGTAAGGTTGGTCCGGGCCGCTTCATCCCACGATGCCGCCGAATCAAGATAAGACTAGTAACGGCAAGTAAATTGACAATATCGACGCCCACAACTGCTTTGTGTTCTACTCGTGCATAGAAACTACGCATAGACCTAGCTCATGATGCCACTATTGGTAACGTAGCAGAATTTTAAAATTTTCTACGCATCACCAAGATCAATCTATGGAGTTATCTAGCAACGAGGGAAAGGGGAGTGCATCTACATACCCTTGTAGATCGCACGCGGAAGCGTTCAAGAGAACAAGGTTGATGGAGTCGTACTTGTCGTGATCCAAATCACCGATGATCGAGTGTCGAACAGACGGCACCTCCGCATTCAACACACGTACGGTTGGGAAGACGTCTCCTCCTTCTTGATCCAGCAAGGGGGAAGGGGAGGTTGATGGAGATCCAGCAGCACGACGGCGTGGTGGTGGAAGCAACGGTGTTCTCGGCAGGGCTTCGCCAAGCTCAGCGAGAGGGAGAGGTGTCACGGGAGGGAGAGGGAGGCGCCAGGGGCTAGGGTGCGGCTGCCCTCCCTCCCCCCACTATATATAGGGCCCCTAGGCGGGGCGCCGGCCCTAGAGATTGAACCTCAAGGGGGGGCGGCGGCCAAGGGGGGTGGCTTGCCCCCCACCCCTAGGGTTTCCAACCCTAGGCGCAGGGGGTGGCCCAAGGGGGGTGCACCAGGCCACCAGGGGCTGGTTCCCTTCCCCACTTCAGCCCATGGGGCCCTCCGGGATAGGTGGCCCCACCCGGTGGACCCCCGGGACTCTTCCGGTGGTCCCGGTACAATACCAGTGACCCCCGAAACTTTCCCGATGGCCGAAACTGGACTTCCTATATATAATTCTTCACCTCTGGACCATTTCGGAACTCCTCGTGACGTCCGGGATCTCATCCGGGACTCCGAAAAACTTTCAGGTTACCGCATACTAATATCTCTACAACCCTAGCGTCACCGAACCTTAAGTGTGTAGACCCTACGGGTTCGGGAGACACGCAGACATGACTGAGACGACTCTTCGGCCAATAACCAACAGCGGGATCTGGATACCCATGTTGGATCCCACATGCTCCTCGATGATCTCATCGAATGAACCACGATGTCGAGGATTCAATCAATCATGTATACAATTCCCTTTGTCAATCGGTACGTTACTCGCCCGAGACTCGATCGTCGGTATCCCAATACCTCGTTCAATCTCGTTACCGGCAAGTCACTTTACTCGTACAGTAATGCATGATCCCGTGATCAACCACTTGGTCACATTGAGCTCATTATGATGATGCATTACCGAGTGGGCCCAGAGATACCTCTCCGTCAGACGGAGTGACAAATCCCAGTCTCGATTCGTGCCAACCCAACAGACACTTTCGGAGATACCCGTAGTGCACCTTTATAGTCACCCAGTTACGTTGTGACGTTTGGCACCCAAAGCACTCCTACGGTATCCGGGAGTTGCACAATCTCATGGTCCAAGGAAATGATACTTGACATTCGGAAAAGCTCTAGCAAATGAACTACACGATCTTTGAGCTATGCTTAGGATTGAGTCTTGTCCATCACATCATTCTCCTAATGATGTGATCCCGTTATCAATGACATCTAATGTCCATAGTCAGGAAACCATGACTATCTTTTGATCAACGAGCTAGTCAACTAGAGGCTCACTGGGGACGTGTTGTGGTCTATGATTCACACATGTATTACGATTTCCGAATAACACAATTATAGCATGAACAATAGATAATTATCATGAACAAGGAAATATAATAATAACCATTTTATTATTGCCTCTAGGGCATATTTCCAACACATAGTTTCCAATGGAATAACTTTCGGTGAAATGCATTAACATTTTGTTAGTTAAACCTATGGTTAAAATGTGACACTAAATACGACTAGTAAGTAAAGTACAGTAGCAGTACTAGTATACGTCGGTCAAATTATTCATCATGTCTTCACATTGAATTGATGATAACACGGTGCGCGTGAGGTGACACAAGAATCCCGTCGGCGTGTTCGGATATTATGGACTTCAGATGTGGACTACTACCATTTATTTGTCGAAATATTTCATCATTCACTTAAAATAGTCGATTTGATCATACATCGAGTACCATATAACTGGAATTAACCGATGCAACTCCAAGAAGGATTGGCCAATGCTGCCGACTAGCGTCAAGTTCGATCCCACGAATCAGGAGCTGATCGAGCACCTTGAGGCCAAAGTGAGTGCTGACAGCATGAGATCTCACCCTCTCATTGATTTGTTCATACCAACCGTCGACAGCGAGCACGGCATATGTTACACCCATCCTGAGAAACTTTCAGATAAGACACCGATCGGCCTTCTACTTGCACAAACATATTCCTTTGTTTATAGCTCTATTTTTCTTTTTAGATGCGGACCTAGTGAAGCAATTACAATTTGATAGTTAATAAAAAGTAAAACAAGTGACTGCAACATGCCAAAGATGTTATGAAAATGTCAACTACGTAGAATAAAACAGGTATTCGACAATACTGCATGTATCACACTGAGTGGCCTAAGCAAGCATTTCTTCCAGCGCAATTTCAAGACGTTCAAAAGGGGCACGTGTACGCGTCGGAAGATACAGTCGGAGCGCGGCATGCATGCGATGTGGCACAAGACCGGCAATATCTTGTACGTGATGGTCAATGGCCAGCAGATGGGCAGCAAAAAGGTTCTGGTGCTGCACACCAACAAGAACTTCGACCATTCCCGCAAAAAAATATAAAAAAAGAACTTCGACCAGTAGAGGACCAACTGGGTGATGCACCAGTACCACCTCAGGGACCTGGGACAAGAGAAGGAGCGGAAGCTGGTCTTCTGCAAGATTTTCTACCAGACGAACACTAGGGCCAGGACTACAAAAATTATAAGTTAGTTTGGTATTGGTACTTGTACTGCCTCGTCGTCCGCAAGTTGGTATTGCTGTTAACGATCTTTCGATATGAACTTGGAATTTGCTTTCAACCATCATGCCGAGGATCGACGTGGATATAAAGCTGAATCATTTGTTTTGAAACGAATTTTTAGGCACCTGATTTTTATTTGATGGGTAGCATAAGCACCTGCCGCTCGAATTCCCAGTTCTCCAATTTTTCCGAAACAAGTGCATGCACTTATTATCACGATGAAAAAACAATATACCTGCTGCATCCCAGTTATCAGTCTGTACTTGCAGAATTCTCTTGTTTATTGAGCAGGTATATTGTTTTTTCAGGTCAAGCAAGTTTCAACTGGGTTATAGACTGCCTAGGCTTGGTTTTATTTTTAACAGGCCTAACCCATGACGACAACGAGGCACGAAGATCCAGCAGGTATCTACTGGCCTCTGGCCCGCCAGTGTTAGTTATATTTTGTCTTACAACACATCCGCAGGCCGTTTTATTAGTGAATCAAATACACAGCCCAGTTCTATTTTCCTCTTGAAACGCCATGTCCTACTTCCGATTTCTAATCTCTACCTATAGTTTTACTAGTTCATATACACGTATCATTATATTGAAAATACATAAAATTCCCTTTTCATATTACATCCTTATTTTTGTTGTTGTTTTCCCTCCCAACGCTAATTTTTTTACCGTTGGTTTTCCCTTAAACCAACTTAATTTTCCCATGTCTTATTTGCTTAAAAACAAAACGATTTTTTTGACAAATCAATAAGTTATTAAAAAATGTTTATTTGGGATTACAACAGTTCAGACTCCACCAAAATATACAAAATAAGGTTGAACTTTTTGACCATGGTCCTCGGCAGAAAATGGGTTGTAATAAATTACTTAAGAATTAGCAAATGGGCTGCAAATTATTAAAAAAATAGCAAATGGGCTCTATGTTGTCTACCACAGATTTGGAGGCTGACTTGTGGGCCTACTAAGTTCATGCATACACAAGGTTTTTTCAAAAAAAACTTAGTCAACAATCAACTCTACAACGTCAGACCGTTAGGTGTCAATCTAACGGCAATGTCAATCTAACGGCAATCGTGCTTCTTCACTCTCTGATCTTTCTGCTCCAGCCGCCCAAACCAGCGCCGGCGGAACCGCCTGCTCCCGCCTCCCGTGGTCGGCTGTGCTGCCGGGGAGGCCTCACAGCCCCACCATACTCGCATCCCTGGCCTGGCTACCCCTCTATGCACCCACAGCTTCTGTTATTTTTGGTGACGGCAGCCGAACCAGTCAACCCTCGTACTCCTTATCGCGTGGGCAGCCACTGTCGTGTCTTCCCGAGCTCCGTGTCGTTCCCTTCGTAGGCCTCGTCGTTGTCCACCGCCTTGGTACTCTCGGTGCAGCGTGGTCAACGAACGATATCCATCGGAAGTGGACTGTACGTGGAGAGGCTGACAGTTGGGTCCACAGCCGCACACAAGGAAATGTCTTCATATTACGCGCAAAATAATGATTGCTCCACCTGACATCTGGGACCAACCAAAAGGGCCTCTGTATTTCATGAAAAAAACGTTCCAGCCACAGACAGCTCAGACCCACCAGGTATATCTTGCACGCAAGGAAGTTCTTCCTTATTACACAAAAAAATAAATACTCCCCCTGCTAGCTAGGATCCGGCATAATAGGAGGCTGACATGTGGGGCTACTAAGTTGACGGGGATGGAGGGCTTTGTCAACTTAGTCAGTATGAACGTTTCTAGCTCCAGTGACCGTACGATGTCCATCCAACGGCCATAGTGCTTCTTCAACCTCTGGTCTTCTTGCTCCAGCCACCCAAACAAGCGTCGGCCGTGCCGCCTGCTCCTGCCTCCCGTGGCCGGCTGTGCTACCACCAATGGCCATGCCTTCCCTCTATACTCACCCACACCTCATGTTATTCTTCGGCGACGGCAGCCTCATTCCACAGCCGAAGCAGTCAACCCACGTACTCCCCTCCGCTTGGGCATCCACTGCCGCCTCTTCCCGGGCTCCGCATCGTCCCCTTCCTAGGCCTCGCCATCGTCCACTGCCCTGGTGCTCTCGACGCATCATGGTTAATGTGGTCAACGAACGACTTTCATCGGAAGAGTACTGTACGTGGAGAGGCTGATAGCTGGGTCCACGGCCGCAGCAAGGAAATGTGTCCTTATTACACGCAAAATAATGATTCCTCCACCTGACAGCAGGGACCCACCAGACGGGCCAATGTATTTTGCGGAAAAAAAACGTTTCCCCCTTAACTGTTGGGACCCACCAGCTACATCTTCGCACGCAAGGAAGTGCGTCCATATTACGGGCAAAAAAAATGATTTGTCCCCCTGACTGCTGGGACCCACCAGCTACATCTTCGCACGCAAAGTAGTGTCTGCCAGTCGGGACCCACCTGATCGAAGCGTACGTAGCGTTGTCATTCTGGTGGCGAACGTGTACGCACGTACTAGTCAATCGGTCTGTCTGCAGGCTGCAGCGATGAACCGTGGATGTGTAAGGAAGGGCACATGTCGTAGTAGAGGCGCGCATGTAGCATGTACACGTACGTACAACGGCTAGGGTGCAAGAAAGAAAATACGGCCACGTACATACATACAGGCGGGCTCTCGAACGC
>NC_041384.1:674003696-674012512 GCF_002162155.2 Triticum dicoccoides
GCCAAGGCATGTGTACATGGAGAGGCAACGAACGGCAGCAACGGTGTCCTCTTCATCGGGCAGCGAACCAGCTGGTCGGAACGGAGAAACAGTGTCATGTTCATCTGGAGGCAACCGACTAGGTCGGAATACATCGTGTTCAACGGGAGCCAACCGTCTTGGATGGAACAGGAGATGGAAACGAGGCCTGGCGTAACGCAGACCGAAGGAAAACAGTCTTGTATTCGACCAACCACGGTCGAAACGGGATCCTGTTCATCGGGAGGGGCCTGGCGTACCGCAAAACGGAGGAAACGGACCTCATATGGTCAAAACGGGGTCCTGTTGATCGGGAGGGGTGTGGCGTACCGCAAAACGGAGGAAACGGACTTGTGTTGGAGCGCTACGGTCGAAACAGGGGTCCTGCTCATCGGGAGGGGTGTGGCATACCGCAAAATGGGACGCCGCGGGATATTGTTCATCTCCACCGTCGACCTCCTCCAGCCTCCACGGGCTCCTGTTCATCCACCGTCGACCTCCTCCAGTCTCCACCTGCGACTATTCATCCAGCCTCCACTGCGCGCTCCTCCACCGGCTACTGTTCAACCAACCCTCTCCATAGGGTCCTGTTCAACCACCCCTCCACGGGCTACTGTTCATCCAGCCTCCACCGACTACTGTTCATCCAGCCTCCACCGGCTTGATCGATTGGGGTATTGTTTATCCAACGGCAACGGCCTCTACTACCACAGGGTCATGTTCATCCAACCCCCCACCGGGAACTGTTCATCCAAACCCCCTCAACAATGCTCATTGTTCATCAAGGGAAGGAGGCAGCAGTGTTCGATTGGCTTCAGTTAGCAACAGTAGCGAAGGAATCACTCGGGTTCAGTTAACAGTAAGGGATCAATCAATCGCTTGGGTTCAGTAACGTGTAGCCTGCAGTGCAATCGCTTAGAGCCCAATGCCTCGCTCGGGTTCAATTAGAGCCCAGCGCCTCGCACACACACGCGTACGTACGAGAGAAACACGCATCGCTCGGCCCCCGACCACCCACCGTAACCGGGAACTCTCTGATATTTTCCGTGCCCTCGCTTCTACCACGGTTTTTTCCGTCATGGGCGGCCCAAAGAATGTCATGCAGCCGCGTCTCCAGCCCGCCCAAGACAAAAATCCCATTTTCTGTCATGATTTTTTGTCATAGAAGTAGGACCCCACCACATCTATGATGATACCGGGTTTTGTCACAATTATCGTCATAGAAGTGTCATAAGTATGACAATTTTTTTTTTCGTTCGGCCCAAAATGTCATGGATGTGTCTTTTTTTAGTGATTTGGTGATCCAGTAAGAACCAATGCCAAGCACGTGAATCTAGACAAAACATTTAAATGAAGCAACCTCATGAATCCATGAAAGAGTTTAGTTGCTAATTCATTAAATGAAGGGAGCTTAGCTACAACAAGTTAAACACCTGTATGCATTGGGGACTATAGTCACTAAATTCTGTTTTTGCAAATATGGCGGCATGTGTAGCCGTGCATACAATCATTTGACTTTTTTCTTGGGAATAGCTGACCACGCCTGCTATGTGGTTGACTAGTACAAATAAGTTCAAAAGAGAAATAACAATGTGACATGGGATAAGCAATCCGAATAATTCAAAAAAAAGAATATTAAAAGAGAAATAAAATATAGAATCGTTGGGTGCACGTGCACCCACATCCTAGACGAAAGCTACTCCCTTCGTCTGAAAAATACTTGTCATCAAAATGGATAAAAAAGGGTGCATCTAGAACTAAAATACATCTAGATACATCCTCTTTTATTCATTTTGATGACAAGTATTTCTGGACGAAGAAAGTATAAAGGAAGCAACATGATGGTCAAAGTTGAATTTTTGAAAGATTGCGCCTTATTTATTGAGATGGAAGGAGCATTGCACATTGGACAACGCCCGCATTTTAGAACTTCAACATATGCATCAGCGAACGCAGAGCTAAACGAAGGTGAAAAAACAGCAGAGGGTGTGCTAAGCCAAGAGTTGCGGCGGCAGTGGCGGAGCCAGCGCCCGGCGTGCCTGGGCACTTGCCCGGGCTCGCTAGCTAGCCACCAGCTACGATGGTCCCATTATAGCGGAAAAAATCATCACTGAATCGTGTTTTACCCAGGCAGCTGGGCCGGTTATCGCTAGTTAATTAGCTAATGGGCTTCTTTAATGTTCGATGAGACAAGCCTAGGTTATATATTACTCTGTAAACAATGTAAATTAGTGATCTAAAATATCTTATATTTATCTACGGATGGAGTAGTTCACTTTGAAATTACATTTCTATGACTATCATGTTCATCATTTTACTTCATTATTATTAATGTAGATTTGTGATAAATGATTTCAGTGCTATTTTATATGTTGTGTATCTGAACCAACATCTTTTTACTGGTTGACATTTTCGGAAACCGACTAGTTACAAAATATTTCCTCGGACCATAATTTTTGTTTGCTACACACGTTCAGGTAGTGTCAAATAGAACCCATATGCATATTGTAATACAACATAGCGCCTAACTCAGTGAAAGTGCTTCTGAGGTCACGGGATCGACTACCAATCTTGCCAGCTTGCTTTTGATTTCAACGTTGCTAGCATTTTAGAATATATGGCCGGAATGGTTTAGGGACGACTCAAACCTCATTTAAATACTTTTCGGTAAACTCTGTTTTTTCTCGAAAACCGGTTCTTGCAACCCCTACCGGGAAAACCGGTAGCAAGGAAAAAATTTGACCCGAACACCTGATTTCAATTATCAAATTAGACACTTAGGTTTAAACTTGCCCAGGCTTCACAAAATTCCTGGCTCCGCCCCTATGCGGCGGCAAAGTGACCAGCGACCAGACGATCTATTTTGTTTGATTATGAAGTCTATCTTCATGTGAAGTTCACAGTGCTATAATTAGAGCATCTATAGCCGATCGCTTCAAACCCGTGTGAAACGCATGGGTGGGTGGGGCTGTCAGTGACCGGTCACAAAAACCGACCCACTCGGGCGCCTTAAACCGTTCTCAAATGCCCGGGCTGATCGGCACCCCTCATATCTAGCCCAAACATGAGGCGTATATGGAGCTTCTCGGGCGCGTCCGTCATGTTGAACCCAGCCCACGCTGGCCCACTCGATCCAGTTACAAACCAAACCCTGGCCACTTCACTCCACTCCCATCTGCCACCCAAGCTCCCATCCGCGATCTCCGGCCTTCTCCGACATGGCGGGCAGCGGATCCGACGATGACCGGTACAGATCCGTCGATTGGGGTGTCGTCTGATACGTCCATTTTGCATCATGCTTTTATATCGATATTTATTGCATTATGGGATGTTATTACACATTATGTCACAATACTTATGCGTATTCTCTCTTATTTTATAAGGTTTACATAAAGAGGGAGAATGCCGACAGCTGGGATTCTGGGCTGGAAAAGGAGCAAATATTAGAGACCTATTCTGCACAGCTCCAAAAGTCCTGAAACTTCACGGAAGTCATTTCAGAATATATAAAAAATACTGAGTGCAAGAAGTTCCAGAGGGGGGCACACCCTGGCCACGAGGGTGGGGGCGCGCCCTAACCCCCTGGGCGCGCCCCCCTGCCTCGTGGGCCCCCTGGTGGCCCTCTGATGCCCATCTTCTTCTATATTGAGTCTTTCGATGAGAAAAAAAATCATAAGCAAGATTTTGGGACGAGACCCCGCCGCCACGGGGCGGAATCTTGGTGGAACCAATCTAGGGCTTTGGCGGAGCTGTTCTGCCGGGAACACTTCCCTCCGGGAGGGGAAAATCATCGCCATTGTCATCACCAACGATCCTCTCATCGAGAGGGGGTCAATCTCCATCAACATCTTCACCAGCACCATCTCCTCTCAAACCCTAGTTCATCTCTTGTATCCAATTCTTGTGTCTGAGTCTGGGATTGGTACCTGTGGGTTGCTAGTAGTGTTGATTACTCCTTGTAGTTGATGCTAGTTGGTTTATTTGGTGGAAGATCATATGTTCAGATCCTATATGCATATTAATACTCCTCTGATTATGAACATGAATATGCTTTGTGAGTAGTTACGTTTGTTCCCGAGGACATGGGAGAAGTCTTGCTATTAGTAGTCATGTGAATTTGGTATTCGTTCGATATTTTGATGAGATGTATGTTGTCTCTCGTCTAGTGGTGTTATGTGAACGTTGACTACATGACACTTCACCATTATTTGGGCCTAGAGGAAGGCATTGGTAAGTAATAAGTAGATGATTGGTTGCTAGAGTGACAGAAGTTTAAACCCTAGTTTATGTGTTGCTTCGTAAGGGGCTGATTTGGATCCACATGTTTCATGCTATGGTTAGATTTACCTTAATACTTTTGTTGTAGTTGCGGATGCTTGCAATAGAGGTTAATCATAAGTGGGATGCTTTTCCAAGTAAGGACAACACCCAAGCACCGGTCCACCCACATATCAGATTATCAAAGTACCGAACGCGAATCATATGATCGTGATGAAACCTAGCTTGACGATAATTCCCATGTGTCCTTGGGAGCGCTTTTATCTATATAAGAATTTGTCCAGGATTGTGCTTTGCTAAAAAAAGGATTGGGCCACCTTGCTGCACTTTATTTACTTTTGTTACTTGTTGCTCGTTACAAATTATCTTATCACAAAACTATTTGTTACCTATAATTTCAGTGCTTGCAGAGAATACCTTGCTGAAAACCGCTTATCATTTCCTTCTGCTCCTCATTGGGTTCGACACTCTTACTTATCGAAAGGACTACAATAGATCCTCTATACTAGTGGGTCATCAAGACTCTTTTCTGGCGTCGTTGCCGGGGAGTGAAGCGCCTTTGGTAGGTGGAATTTGGTAAGGAAAAATTTATATAGTGTGCTGAAATTTACTGTCACTTGTTACTATGGAAAGTAATCCTCTGAGGGGCTTGTTCGGGGTATCTTCACCCCGACCAGTAGAGCAAAGTGTTGCTCCTCAATCTACTGAACCTACTGAAAATGAAAATGTCTGCTTTGAAATTCCTTCGGGTATGATAGAAAAACTGCTAGCTAATCCTTTTGCAAGAGATGGAACATTACATCCTGATGAGCACCTAATATATGTGGATGAAGTTTGTGGATTATTTAAGCTTGCAGGTATGCCCGATGATGTTATCAAGAAGAAGGTCTTCCCTTTATCTTTGGAGGGAGATGCATTGACATGGTATAGGCTATGTGATGATATGGGATCATGGAACTACAAACGATTGAAATTGGAATTTCATCAGAAGTTTTATCCTATTCATCTTGTTCATCGTGATTGCAATTATATATATAATTTTTGGCCTTGCGAAGGAGAAAGCATCGCTCAAGCTTGGGGGGGGGAGGGGCTTAAATCAATGTTATATTCATGCCCCAATCATGAGCTCTCAAGAGAAATGATTATCCAAAAAAATTATGCTCGGCTTTCTAATAACAATCGCACCATGCTCGATACTTCTTGTGCTGACTCTTTTATGATGAAGACTATTGAATTCAAATGGGATTTATTGGAAATAATTAAACGCAACTCTGAAGATTGGGATCTCGATGAAGGTAAGGAGTCAGCTATGACACCTAAGTTTGATTGTGTTAAATCTTTTATGGATACCAATGTTTTCCGTAAATTTAGCACTAAATATGGACTTGACTCTGAGATAGTAGCTTCTTTCTGTGAATCTTTTCCTAATCATGTTGATCTCTCTAAGGAGAAGTGGTTTAAATATCATCCTCCCATTGAAGTAAAAGTAGTTTCACCTATTAAAGTTGAAGAAAAGACTGTCACTTATAATGATCCTATTATTCCTACTGCTTATGTTGAGAAACCACCTTTTCCTGTTAGGATAAAAGATCATGCTAAAGCTTCAACTGTGGTTCGTAAAAGCAATATTAGAACCTATACACCTCCTGAGCAAGTTAAAGTTGAACCTAATATTGCTATTGTTATGGATCCCTTGGCTGATAATATTGATGGGTATGTTATTTATTTCTGTGCTGAAACTGCTAGAATTGCTAAACCTTGTGCTAAAGATAAACATAGACCTGTGGTAGGCATGCCTGTTATTTCTGTTAAAATAGAATATCATTGTTATCATGGCTTGTGTGATATGGGTGCTAGTGCTAGTGCAATACCTATTGAATTATACAAAGAAATTATGCATGATATTGCACCTGCTGAGTTAGAAGAAATTGATGTCACCATTAAACTTGTCAATAGAGATACTATTTCACCAATGGGAATTGTTAGAGATGTTGAAGTCTTGTGTGGGAAAACTAAATATCCTGTTGATTCTCTTGTTCTTGGTTCCCCACAAGATAGCTTTTGTCCCATTATATTTGGTAGACCCTTCTTAAACACTGTTAATGCTAGGATAGACTGCAAAAAGGATATTATTACTATTGGTTTAGGTGATATGTATCATGAGTTCAACTTTTCTAAATTTCATAGACAACACCGTGAAGAAGAATTACCTAGTAAAGATGAAATCATTGATCTTGCTTCTATTGCCGTACCTCCTAGTGATCCTTTAGAACAATATTTGCTAGACCATGAAAATGATATGTATATGAATTAAAGAAGGGAAATAGATGAAGTGTTCTTTAAACAGGGACCTATTCTGAAACACAACTTGCCTGTTGAAATCTTAGGGGATCCTCCTCCACCCAAGGGTGATCCCGTGTTTGAGCTTAAACCATTGCCTGGTACTCTTAAATATGCTTATCTTGATGAAAAGATGATATATCTTGTTATTATTAGTGCTAACCTTTCAGAGAATGAGGAAGAAAAATTATTTAAAACTCTGAAAAAGCACCGTGCTGCTATTGGATATACTCTTGATGATCTTAAGGGCATTAGTCCCACTCTATGTCAACACAAAATAAATTTGGAAAAAGATGCCAAACCAGTTATTGACCACCAACGATGACTGAATCCTAAGATGAAAGAAGTGGTAAGAAAAGAAATACTAAAGCTCCTTGAGGCAGGTATAATTTATCCCGTTGTTGATAGTCAATGGGTAAGTCCTGTCCATTGTGTTCCTAAGAAGGGAGGTATTACTGTTGTTCCTAATGATAAAGATGAATTGATTCCTCCCCTGTTCAAGAATTCATCCGATTAACAAGTTAACTTACCGATTAATCCATACTCATAAGGTCACCGAGTAGCCGATAAACTGATAAATCGTTCGATTAATTGATTAAATGGCTGATTAACTTGCCGATTAGCCCATTAATCCCCTACTCGCCAGCCAATCGAGCAGTTACCAGTTAACGATTTCCTCAACAATGGATTCCGACAAGAATTATTACAGGTTATAGGATGGTAATTGATTTCCGCAAATTAAATAAGGCTACTAAAAAAGATCATTACCCCTTACCTTTTATTGATCAAATGCTAGAAAGACTATCCAAACATACACATTTTTGCTTTCTAGATGGTTATTCTGGTTTCTCCCAAATACCTGTGTCAGCTGATGATCAGTCTAAAACCTCTTTTACTTGCCCTTTCGGTACTTTTGCTTATAGACGTATGCCTTTTGGTTTATGTAATGCACCTGCTACCTTTCAAAGATGCATGATGGCTTATAGACGTATGTCGGGCAGGATTTCCTCTCGTGGCTGCCCGCTGATTTTGGACGGTGTACCTTACACTGATCCTGTCTTGCAAATGCGTCTTTCCTAGGTGTTTGGTGCTCGTCCACATATGACGTCGTCACCTACGGCGTATTCCGTAGGTTGTGCTGGTCGCTTTACCGCGGCTCCTCTCTCGACCTCTACACACGGCGGTGGCCGCTCTACGTCGACTCCTCTCGCGGCTTCCACGCGCGGTGGTGACCGCTCTATGTCGACGGGGATGGAGGGCTTTGTCAACTTAGTCAGTATGAACGTTTCTAGCTCCAGTGACCGTACGATGTCCATCCAACGGTCATAGTGCTCTTCAACCTCTGGTCTTCTTGCTCCAGCCGCCCAAACAAGCGTCGGCCGTGCCGCCTGCTCCTGCCTCCCGTGGCCGGCTGTGCTACCACCAATGGCCATGCCTTCCCTCTATACTCACCCACACCTCATGTTATTCTTCGGCGACGGCAGCCTCATTCCACAGCCGAAGCAGTCAACCCACGTACTCCCCTCCGCTTGGGCATCCACTGCCGCCTCTTCCCGGGCTCCGCATCGTCCCCTTCCTAGGCCTCGCCGTCGTCCACTGCCCTGGTGCTCTCGACGCATCATGGTTAATGTGGTCAACGAACGACTTTCATCGGAAGAGTACTGTACGTGGAGAGGCTGATAGCTGGGTCCACGGCCGCAGCAAGGAAATGTGTCCTTATTACACGCAAAATAATGATTCCTCCACCTGACAGCAGGGACCCACCAGACGGGCCAATGTATTTTGCGGAAAAAAACGTTTCCCCCTTAACTGTTGGGACCCACCAGCTACATCTTCGCACGCAAGGAAGTGCGTCCATATTACGGGCAAAAAAAATGATTTGTCCCCCTGACTGCTGGGACCCACCAGCTACATCTTCGCACGCAAAGTAGTGTCTGCCAGTCGGGACCCACCTGATCGAAGCGTACGTAGCGTTGTCATTCTGGTGGCGAACGTGTACGCACGTACTAGTCAATCGGTCTGTCTGCAGGCTGCAGCGATGAACCGTGGATGTGTAAGGAAGGGCACATGTCGTAGTAGAGGCGCGCATGTAGCATGTACACGTACGTACAGCGGCTAGGGTGCAAGAAAGAAAATACGGCCACGTACATACATACAGGCGGGCTCTCGAACGCCTACTC
>NC_041384.1:674013783-674031487 GCF_002162155.2 Triticum dicoccoides
TTTTTTTTTCGTTCGGCCCAAAATGTCATGGATGTGTCTTTTTTTAGTGATTTGGTGATCCAGTAAGAACCAATGCCAAGCACGTGAATCTAGACAAAACATTTAAATGAAGCAACCTCATGAATCCATGAAAGAGTTTAGTTGCTAATTCATTAAATGAAGGGAGCTTAGCTACAACAAGTTAAACACCTGTATGCATTGGGGACTATAGTCACTAAATTCTGTTTTTGCAAATATGGCGGCATGTGTAGCCGTGCATACAATCATTTGACTTTTTTCTTGGGAATAGCTGACCACGCCTGCTATGTGGTTGACTAGTACAAATAAGTTCAAAAGAGAAATAACAATGTGACATGGGATAAGCAATCCGAATAATTCAAAAAAAAGAATATTAAAAGAGAAATAAAATATAGAATCGTTGGGTGCACGTGCACCCACATCCTAGACGAAAGCTACTCCCTTCGTCTGAAAAATACTTGTCATCAAAATGGATAAAAAAGGGTGCATCTAGAACTAAAATACATCTAGATACATCCTCTTTTATTCATTTTGATGACAAGTATTTCTGGACGAAGAAAGTATAAAGGAAGCAACATGATGGTCAAAGTTGAATTTTTGAAAGATTGCGCCTTATTTATTGAGATGGAAGGAGCATTGCACATTGGACAACGCCCGCATTTTAGAACTTCAACATATGCATCAGCGAACGCAGAGCTAAACGAAGGTGAAAAAACAGCAGAGGGTGTGCTAAGCCAAGAGTTGCGGCGGCAGTGGCGGAGCCAGCGCCCGGCGTGCCTGGGCACTTGCCCGGGCTCGCTAGCTAGCCACCAGCTACGATGGTCCCATTATAGCGGAAAAAATCATCACTGAATCGTGTTTTACCCGGGCAGCTGGGCCGGTTATCGCTAGTTAATTAGCTAATGGGCTTCTTTAATGTTCGGTGAGACAAGCCTAGGTTATATATTACTCTGTAAACAATGTAAATTAGTGATCTAAAATATCTTATATTTATCTACGGATGGAGTAGTTCACTTTGAAATTACATTTCTATGACTATCATGTTCATCATTTTACTTCATTATTATTAATGTAGATTTGTGATAAATGATTTCAGTGCTATTTTATATGTTGTGTATCTGAACCAACATCTTTTTACTGGTTGACATTTTCGGAAACCGACTAGTTACAGAATATTTCCTCGGACCATAATTTTTGTTTGCTACACACGTTCAGGTAGTGTCAAATAGAACCCATATGCATATTGTAATACAACATAGCGCCTAACTCAGTGAAAGTGCTTCTGAGGTCACGGGATCGACTACCGATCTTGCCAGCTTGCTTTTGATTTCAACGTTGCTAGCATTTTAGAATATATGGCCGGAATGGTTTAGGGACGACTCAAACCTCATTTAAATACTTTTAGGTAAACTCTGTTTTTTCTCGAAAACCGGTTCTTGCAACCCCTACCGGGAAAACCGGTAGCAAGGAAAAAATTTGACCCGAACACCTGATTTCAATTATCAAATTAGACACTTAGGTTTAAACTTGCCCAGGCTTCACAAAATTCCTGGCTCCGCCCCTATGCGGCGGCAAAGTGACCAGCGACCAGACGATCTATTTTGTTTGATTATGAAGTCTATCTTCATGTGAAGTTCACAGTGCTATAATTAGAGCATCTATAGCCGATCGCTTCAAACCCGTGTGAAACGCATGGGTGGGTGGGGCTGTCAGTGACCGGTCACAAAAACCGACCCACTCGGGCGCCTTAAACCGTTCTCAAATGCCCGGGCTGATCGGCACCCCTCATATCTAGCCCAAACATGAGGCGTATATGGAGCTTCTCGGGCGCGTCCGTCATGTTGAACCCAGCCCACGCTGGCCCACTCGATCCAGTTACAAACCAAACCCTGGCCACTTCACTCCACTCCCATCTGCCACCCAAGCTCCCATCCGCGATCTCCGGCCTTCTCCGACATGGCGGGCAGCGGATCCGACGATGACCGGTACAGATCCGTCGATTGGGGTGTCGTCTGATACGTCCATTTTGCATCATGCTTTTATATCGATATTTATTGCATTATGGGATGTTATTACACATTATGTCACAATACTTATGTGTATTCTCTCTTATTTTACAAGGTTTACATAAAGAGGGAGAATGCCGACAGCTGGGATTCTGGGCTGGAAAAGGAGCAAATATTAGAGACCTATTCTGCACAGCTCCAAAAGTCCTGAAACTTCACGGAAGTCATTTCAGAATATATAAAAAATACTGAGTGCAAGAAGTTCCAGAGGGGGGGCACACCCTGGCCACGAGGGTGGGGGCGCGCCCTAACCCCCTGGGCGCGCCCCCCTGCCTCGTGGGCCCCCTGGTGGCCCTCTGATGCCCATCTTCTTCTATATTGAGTCTTTCGATGAGAAAAAAAATCATAAGCAAGCTTTTGGGACGAGACTCCGCCGCCACGGGGCGGAATCTTGGTGGAACCAATCTAGGGCTTTGGCGGAGCTGTTCTGCCGGGAACACTTCCCTCCGGGAGGGGAAAATCATCGCCATTGTCATCACCAACGATCCTCTCATCGAGAGGGGGTCAATCTCCATCAACATCTTCACCAGCACCATCTCCTCTCAAACCCTAGTTCATCTCTTGTATCCAATTCTTGTGTCTGAGTCTGGGATTGGTACCTGTGGGTTGCTAGTAGTGTTGATTACTCCTTGTAGTTGATGCTAGTTGGTTTATTTGGTGGAAGATCATATGTTCAGATCCTATATGCATATTAATACTCCTCTGATTATGAACATGAATATGCTTTGTGAGTAGTTACGTTTGTTTCCGAGGACATGGGAGAAGTCTTGCTATTAGTAGTCATGTGAATTTGGTATTCGTTCGATATTTTGATGAGATGTATGTTGTCTCTCGTCTAGTGGTGTTATGTGAACGTTGACTACATGACACTTCACCATTATTTGGGCCTAGAGGAAGGCATTGGTAAGTAATAAGTAGATGATTGGTTGCTAGAGTGACAGAAGTTTAAACCCTAGTTTATGTGTTGCTTCGTAAGGGGCTGATTTGGATCCACATGTTTCATGCTATGGTTAGATTTACCTTAATACTTTTGTTGTAGTTGCGGATGCTTGCAATAGAGGTTAATCATAAGTGGGATGCTTTTCCAAGTAAGGACAACACCCAAGCACCGGTCCACCCACATATCAGATTATCAAAGTACCGAACGCGAATCATATGATCGTGATGAAACCTAGCTTGACGATAATTCCCATGTGTCCTTGGGAGCGCTTTTATCTATATAAGAATTTGTCCAGGATTGTGCTTTGCTAAAAAAAGGATTGGGCCACCTTGCTGCACTTTATTTACTTTTGTTACTTGTTGCTCGTTACAAATTATCTTATCACAAAACTATTTGTTACCTATAATTTCAGTGCTTGCAGAGAATACCTTGCTGAAAACCGCTTATCATTTCCTTCTGCTCCTCATTGGGTTCGACACTCTTACTTATCGAAAGGACTACAATAGATCCTCTATACTAGTGGGTCATCAAGACTCTTTTCTGGCGTCGTTGCCGGGGAGTGAAGCGCCTTTGGTAGGTGGAATTTGGTAAGGAAAAATTTATATAGTGTGCCGAAATTTACTGTCACTTGTTACTATGGAAAGTAATCCTCTGAGGGGCTTGTTCGGGGTATCTTCACCCCGACCAGTAGAGCAAAGTGTTGCTCCTCAATCTACTGAACCTACTGAAAATGAAAATGTCTGCTTTGAAATTCCTTCGGGTATGATAGAAAAACTGCTAGCTAATCCTTTTGCAAGAGATGGAACATTACATCCTGATGAGCACCTAATATATGTGGATGAAGTTTGTGGATTATTTAAGCTTGCAGGTATGCCCGATGATGTTATCAAGAAGAAGGTCTTCCCTTTATCTTTGGAGGGAGATGCATTGACATGGTATAGGCTATGTGATGATATGGGATCATGGAACTACAAACGATTGAAATTGGAATTTCATCAGAAGTTTTATCCTATTCATCTTGTTCATCGTGATTGCAATTATATATATAATTTTTGGCCTTGCGAAGGAGAAAGCATCGCTCAAGCTTGGGGGGGGGAGGGGCTTAAATCAATGTTATATTCATGCCCCAATCATGAGCTCTCAAGAGAAATGATTATCCAAAAAAATTATGCTCGGCTTTCTAATAACAATCGCACCATGCTCGATACTTCTTGTGCTGACTCTTTTATGATGAAGACTATTGAATTCAAATGGGATTTATTGGAAATAATTAAACGCAACTCTGAAGATTGGGATCTCGATGAAGGTAAGGAGTCAGCTATGACACCTAAGTTTGATTGTGTTAAATCTTTTATGGATACCAATGTTTTCCGTAAATTTAGCACTAAATATGGACTTGACTCTGAGATAGTAGCTTCTTTCTGTGAATCTTTTCCTAATCATGTTGATCTCTCTAAGGAGAAGTGGTTTAAATATCATCCTCCCATTGAAGTAAAAGTAGTTTCACCTATTAAAGTTGAAGAAAAGACTGTCACTTATAATGATCCTATTATTCCTACTGCTTATGTTGAGAAACCACCTTTTCCTGTTAGGATAAAAGATCATGCTAAAGCTTCAACTGTGGTTCGTAAAAGCAATATTAGAACCTATACACCTCCTGAGCAAGTTAAAGTTGAACCTAATATTGCTATTGTTATGGATCCCTTGGCTGATAATATTGATGGGTATGTTATTTATTTCTGTGCTGAAACTGCTAGAATTGCTAAACCTTGTGCTAAAGATAAACATAGACCTGTGGTAGGCATGCCTGTTATTTCTGTTAAAATAGAATATCATTGTTATCATGGCTTGTGTGATATGGGTGCTAGTGCTAGTGCAATACCTATTGAATTATACAAAGAAATTATGCATGATATTGCACCTGCTGAGTTAGAAGAAATTGATGTCACCATTAAACTTGTCAATAGAGATACTATTTCACCAATGGGAATTGTTAGAGATGTTGAAGTCTTGTGTGGGAAAACTAAATATCCTGTTGATTCTCTTGTTCTTGGTTCCCCACAAGATAGCTTTTGTCCCATTATATTTGGTAGACCCTTCTTAAACACTGTTAATGCTAGGATAGACTGCAAAAAGGATATTATTACTATTGGTTTAGGTGATATGTATCATGAGTTCAACTTTTCTAAATTTCATAGACAACACCGTGAAGAAGAATTACCTAGTAAAGATGAAATCATTGATCTTGCTTCTATTGCCGTACCTCCTAGTGATCCTTTAGAACAATATTTGCTAGACCATGAAAATGATATGTATATGAATTAAAGAAGGGAAATAGATGAAGTGTTCTTTAAACAGGGACCTATTCTGAAACACAACTTGCCTGTTGAAATCTTAGGGGATCCTCCTCCACCCAAGGGTGATCCCGTGTTTGAGCTTAAACCATTGCCTGGTACTCTTAAATATGCTTATCTTGATGAAAAGATGATATATCTTGTTATTATTAGTGCTAACCTTTCAGAGAATGAGGAAGAAAAATTATTTAAAACTCTGAAAAAGCACCGTGCTGCTATTGGATATACTCTTGATGATCTTAAGGGCATTAGTCCCACTCTATGTCAACACAAAATAAATTTGGAAAAAGATGCCAAACCAGTTATTGACCACCAACGATGACTGAATCCTAAGATGAAAGAAGTGGTAAGAAAAGAAATACTAAAGCTCCTTGAGGCAGGTATAATTTATCCCGTTGTTGATAGTCAATGGGTAAGTCCTGTCCATTGTGTTCCTAAGAAGGGAGGTATTACTGTTGTTCCTAATGATAAAGATGAATTGATTCCGCCCCTGTTCAAGAATTCATCCGATTAACAAGTTAACTTACCGATTAATCCATACTCATAAGGTCACCGAGTAGCCGATAAACTGATAAATCGTTCGATTAATTGATTAAATGGCTGATTAACTTGCCGATTAGCCCATTAATCCCCTACTCGCCAGCCAATCGAGCAGTTAGCAGTTAACGATTTCCTCAACAATGGATTCCGACAAGAATTATTACAGGTTATAGGATGGTAATTGATTTCCGCAAATTAAATAAGGCTACTAAAAAAGATCATTACCCCTTACCTTTTATTGATCAAATGCTAGAAAGACTATCCAAACATACACATTTTTGCTTTCTAGATGGTTATTCTGGTTTCTCCCAAATACCTGTGTCAGCTGATGATCAGTCTAAAACCTCTTTAACTTGCCCTTTCGGTACTTTTGCTTATAGACGTATGCCTTTTGGTTTATGTAATGCACCTGCTACCTTTCAAAGATGCATGATGGCTATATTTTTTGATTTTTGTGAAAAGATATGTGAGTTATTCATGGATGATTTCTCCGTTTATGGATCCTCTTTTGATGATTGCTTAAGCAACCCTGATGGAGTTTTGCAGAGATGTGAAGAAACTAACCTTGTCTTGAATTGGGAGAAATGCCACTTTATGGTTAATGAAGGTATTGTCTTGGGGCACAAAATTTCTGAAAGAGGCATTGAACTTGATAAAGCTAAAGTTGATGCTATTGAAAAGATGTCGTGTCCCAAGGACATCAAAGGTATAAGAAGTTTCCTTGGTCATGCCGGCTTTTATAGGAGGTTCATTAAGGACTTCTCAAAAATTTCTCGGCCTCTGACTAATTTATTACAAAAATATATACCGTTCGTCTTTGATGATGATTGTGTAGAAGCATTTGAAATACTTAAGAAAGCATTAATCTCTGCACCTATCGTTCAGCCACCTGATTGGAATTTACCTTTTGAAATTATGTGCGGTGCTAGTGATTATGCTATAGGTGCTGTTCTAAGGCAAAGAGTTGATAAGAAATTAAATGTTATTCAATATTCTAGTAAAACTCTAGACAATGCCCAGAGAAATCATGCTACTACTGAAAAAGAATTCTTAGCAGTTGTATTTGCTTGTGATAAGTTCAGACCTTATATTGTTGATTCTAAAGTAACTATTCACACTGATCATTCTGCTATTAAATATCTTATGGAAAAGAAAGATGCTAAACCTAGACTCATTAGATGGGTTCTCTTACTAAAAGAATTTGATTTGCACATTATTGATAGAAAGGGAGCTGAGAACCCCGTTGCAGATAAATTGTCTAGGTTAGAAAATGTTCTTGATGACCCACTACCTATTGATGATATCTTTTCTGATGAACAACTAAATGTCATAAATGCTTCTCATACTGCTCCATGCTATGCTGATTATGCTAATTACATTGTTGCTAAATTTATACCACCTAGCTTCACATACCAGCAAAAGAAAAAGTTTTTCTATGATTTAAGACATTAATTTTGGGATGACCCACGTCTCTATAAAGAAGGAGTAGATGGTGCTATTAGACGTTGTATACCTGAGCATGAATAGGAACAGATCCTATGCAAGTCTCACTCCGAAGCTTATGGAGGACACCACGCTGGAGATAGAACTGCACATAAGGTATTGCAATCCGGTTTTTATTGGCCTACTCTCTTCAAGGATGCCCGTAAGTTTGTCTTATCTTGTGATGAATGTCAAAGAATTGGTAATATTAGTAGACGTCAAGAAATGCCTATGAATTATTCACTTGTTATGGAACCATTTGATGTTTGGGACTTTGATTATATGGGGCCGTTTCCTTCCTCTAATGGATATACACATATTTTAGTTGATGTTGATTACGTTACTAAGTGGGTAGAAGCTATTCCAACTAGTAGTGCTGATCATAACACCTCTATTAAGATGCTTAAAGAAGTTATTTTTCCGAGGTTTGGAGTCCCTAGATATCTAATGACTGATGGTGGTTCACATTTTATTCATGATGCTTTCCGTAAAATGCTTGCTAAGTATGATGTTAATCATAGAATTGCATCTTCTTATCACCCACAGTCTAGTGGTCAAGTAGAATTGAGTAATAGAGAACTCAAATTAATTTTGCAAAAGATTGTTAATAGATATAGAAAGAATTGGTCCAAGAAACTTGATCATGCATTATGGGCCTATAGAACTGCATATAAAAATCCTATGAGCGCTTTTCTCTATATAAGAATTTGTCCAGGCTTGTCCTTTGCTACAAAAAGGATTGGGCCACTTTGCTGCACTTTATTTACTTTTGTTACTTGTTGCTCGTTACAAGTTATCTTATCACAAAACTATCTGATATCTATAATTTCAGTGCTTGCAGAGAATACCTTGCTGAAAACCGCTTATCATTTCGTTCTGCTCCTCGTTGGGTTCGACACTCTTACTTATCGAAAGGACTACGATAGATCCCCTATACTTGTGGGTCATCATCGTCCCGTGCGGTTTGGAGGAGGCAATGGTCGTCCGCGTTGCACTCCGCCGCTCCCGGCAGGACAACGCCCGACCGACAGCGGGATCTGTCCGGCGCGAGTCCATGGCGTCGGTGCATGCGCTCGGATCCTTCGGCACTAGATCATCGCGGGCCTCTTGAGAGCTTTCCAATCTCCCTTTCCCCATCACTGGTCCACCCGAGTATGAGTCCTACCTGGATCAGTGTGCCCGACGTGGGTTGGGGAGGACGAGGGCGGCCGACGCCTGCTTCGCTGCCGGCATGGCAGCGGCGGAGGCGGCTGATATGACGGCGCGTGCGACCGCAGAGGAGGAAGCAATCCGCTCCCGCATTGTAAAGAAGCAACAACAGAGAAATACGCGCGCCTTTGCTCGAGAGCAGAATCAGGCGGTCTGTGCCATGGCCGGATTGCCCCCAAGGAAGAGAAGGAGGACAACGACGGTGATGAGCAGATTCGGCTCAATCCATAGTGTGTCTTCGACCGCTACTTCTGCGAGAAGGACGGCAAGGGCGTCGGAAAGGGCACGGGCAATCGTGGGTGATCTTCTCCATAACTAGCATGTAGGATAAACATGCCAAAATTTGATAGTCCGATGACATGTCTTGATGTAGTAGCCGGACGACTTGTGTAATACATAGTTTACATAGTTGCTTGAATTTATATGAATTTGAGGTTTGTTAATTGAGGCGTCCGGTTGTGAGAAGCAAAATTTAAGACTTGACTCATCAGTGTCCCCGGATGCGTCCGGACACATCCATGGACGTTTGAGGGGCCGGATTTGTCATGTCCGGCTGTAGACGCTCTTATACTATGTTCATATATGCACAAGGAGGGTTTTGACGATGAGCAGAAGAGGCCACCCTCCCAATACCCTGGAGTTTCAGGAGTTGAGTTCTGAGACGGTTTTTCGAAGATCAAGTTTTCAGGATCGATTATTCCTGCCCTTAAATTGCACGGTCAGTTATATGGTTCTCAATCGATCTCGTTCTGTAAGCTCCACCAGGCGCCGAATTTCAAACGTCTTTCACGAGCCCGGAGCACCGTGCACCTATCAGTGTGCCCCTCTTTCACGTGGAACTTAGCGTCGTCTAGCGCGAGAAAACGACGAGGTCCGCGGAGGCAAATGCCGGCTTTCGCAGGCGAAACAGCCCGCCCGGAAGACAAATCAAACTCTACTAATCTGTCCACGCGTCTGGCCGTCGTCGCGCACCATGAAAATTGTGTGCCACACTTGCCGAACGTACGTGGCCTGTCGTCCAAAATATCCATGCATCCATCTGCCCACCCGTAGCAAGCTTTGAATCCGACGTCGTCGTCCACGGCGGCGCCAGGGGTCCCGATCGACACGCACGCACCCTCGTCATTCTTCGTGCGTTTCTGCTTGCGACGTTGGTGGTCTTTGTCACCCACGGATATCATATGTTGTTGTATACTCTTGAGTGGCACGGATATCATATGTTGTTGTATGCTCCCACACCATTGTGTCCAGAAACATTGGCGTCCCCGGCCAAACTCCCCCACAACCGTCGCTCATCGTCGTGCTGCCCTGCCCGTACGTCTATTATTGGAATGGAGAGAAGAAGAAGAAGAAGAAGAAGAAGAAGAAGAAGAAGAAGAAACGTATGAAACTATGAATGGCCCGACAGCCAAATGCGGAAAATTATTGCCACATAAAACACGAGCATGAACATATCGCCCAAAGAAAACACACGGAACACGAGCGGTGCCTCTTCTTATCAATCAGGACACCAAAAGCTAATTGGTCTTGTTGTGGCCGCGTCCCCTCTCTGATTGATACGCCTCTTACCATTTTCAGGGAAAAAATAATTATAAGCTTAGCTAGAGAGGATCTAGGTAGGCTGCACCATTATATGCAGAAATGAAAGCAGGGAGGCAGGCAGGCGGAAAGCAAGCAGTTCGAATACAGTTCTTCTACCACAACCAATTAGCCCAGGATGCCGGAACAAAACAACAAGTCCCGTCTCATCGACAGTAGTTAACAGTTAATCCACACTGTGCCATTATCAGTCACACCTATCGACCTTCAGCTCCACAAAAACGACTTTTAGGGGGCAGGCATAGCAGCGGAGAAGAGACCGGAGAGTGGTCTGCGTCCACTCAGTAGTACTAATTGTTTAACCATTTTCACGTCGGCTTCTCCAGAGACGTCCAGACGGGCACGTACTACGTAGGCGCGCATGCAGGGCGGCAGAAAGGCGACCGAGGCGAGGCGACGGAGATCACGACGCATTATTTTGGTGTCGTGTTGAGATCTGCGAATGACCAATCGGATGGACGTGAGGCTCTGATCTGACGACGGACTTGACCACTCGATTTTCATTTCGGGAGGGGAGGCAGACAGGCATGCATGCATGCATGCAGTGATTATGATGCACGGCAGTGACCTACCTATGCTGCCTGCCTGCTGCCTTGCCTGTGGCTGCCAGGGGGCATCGTGCTTTACGGGAACCCAACACCAGAAACCTGCTCGTCTCCGTGACGTGATCGATCAAGCCTACTGTCACGTAGTAGCGGCTGTTTCCGTTAGTTCTGTCTTTGTTTTTGTTGATCCCCATTCCCGTCATTTTTTATATTTCTTCGCATAATTTGTATTACTTTTGTAAAAGAATGTTGAAACCCTGTCACCGTATCATCGCGCCGAACACAGTTAATTTTAGTATAGTTGATGCAGGGCGACAAAGCCGAAAACATCAATAAACAGATAGAAAAACATAGCCAACCACGAGTGAATCGTTATAAGACATTACCTCCCAAAAAAAAGAATCATTATAAGATATCAAATTAAGACGTATGGCTAGGTTAACTTCCTCCATAGCAACTACTCAAAGAGGAATAACCACCCTCATATTGTCGTAGCCACATCCAAATGAAATGTCCTGCATAAGGATTTTCATCCGGACCACCAAAACCAACCAAGGAAGGCTAGCAAAAGAGTAAGGCGACAACACCTTCAACAAGGCAGCAATGCAAGTTCGTGGCTGCTGAGCTTGGCCAGAAGGCCAAGACAATTCTCGTCCCGAACATGAAGCGGTGCTCCAGTCACCATCTTGTTGCCGAATCTTCCTATGGTTACATCGAGCCACCGATCAATACTGCCAAAATGACACTAGAAGTTAAGTAGGATGACTTTCCATCATAGAACACCGCCACAACCATCGGGGGCCGCCCATGTCATGGTATTAGGAACGCCGTCTTCTGTAGCCCCACCAACGATGTTGTGCGCGGCAAGATGCCCCTTGTGGCGAATCCGGACACCGCCGTTGTCAACATGTTGTTCTTGCAGTCCGGAAAGATAGTGCCAGCAACGCGCCACGGGTTAAAACCGACATGCCGTCCTAGGCTAGCTAGCTGTCGTTGTCCGAAGATGAAGCCTTCGGCTCCAATGGGATCATGGACACCTCTCCAGCCACGGGACCCCGCCGCCACGGCATTCGTCGGCGGTAACAAAGATGAGGAAAGAGGCGAGGATAGCAGAGAGGAGCGACCTGTGGCCTGGTTGGCGCCGGCGCAAGAAACTTCCTTGGATGGATGTGCTTGTGGGAAAGAATTGCTATGTGTTGTAGGAACAATGATTTCGATTGGAAATTTATGAGGAATTTCTGCATATGTGATCGGTGGTTTAACTCCCAACCTTATAGTGCGCGATGAACAGTATAATTCCAAAAAGAAAAATGGTCAGTACGAAAAAGTAGATGTACATCGCTGACATGCCTCCGTTGCCTTGCTAGCAGTGCAGTATAGTACTACAAGTCTTCAGCTGCGTGCGCCTGACCAAAACCCCAAAATACTGTACACAAAGAAGTCACCTCAGGATCTAGGGAATGCCTCTTTGTTTTTCAAAGTTCAAAAAAGAAGAACTTCACACGAGATCATTTCCCGTATATAGATACTCCTACAAAATCCAAGCCAAGGCCGAAGAAAAGTTCCATTCTACTCAAATTTGACTCCTCTACTGCATGGACCAAAGCTTTGACCCCCGAATCTCGAGGTCACGCATTTCCTACCGTCCTTGGAGTACTCCAAACAAGCTGGCATGCGGTTCAAGATCTAGGTCTTGGTGAACTAAAGATATGACTTCACAGCACTACAGGAGTAAAGAAATGGCTCTTGACCAATGGTCGATCAGTGTGCAAGTGTAGCTAATTAGGGGTTGGAACTTGGACCTCACATAGCTGCGTCGGCAATGACGCTAAAAGAAATCCCATTAGGCCACTAATCAACTCCGGCAGGAATACCTTTGCTAGAGGGACCACACGGCATGCACATAGCACAACGTATGAAAAAACCCTGCGGTTTCAGATGCTTTAGAATACTTCCACCTTAAACATATTTATAAAAAAGCTGTGTCGCAGCTGCGAATAAGTTATCAGTTTGTTCTCGTTCCATGAAACCTCATTTGTCGACGACGTATAATTTAGTTTCACAAGGTGTACTTTCATCGTTGGAAAGAAAAAACTAGTAACGACATGTTATTTCTAACGTATCTTCTTGGCTGTATAATAATATCATGATCTGTTGCATTGTTTTCCACACCCGTCGCTGTTTTTTATGATCCTCATGCACGCACTCAAATTTATTAATTCACGTGTATTATTAAACTCGCCTATATAGCCAACTTGCGTATAAAACCCATTGATCGAACCTAAAAGCCGTGGCTATAAATCTGTGCCCGGCTAAACCAAGCATATAAAGCCCATGGATTGAACCTAAAAGCCGTGGCTATAAATCCACGCACATAAAACCCTTGGATCGAACCTAAAAAACCTGCGGCTATAAACCGGTCATTGGTTAACCCAAACACATATTGCGTGCAAGAAGCAATACACATGATGAGACGAGGGGGTGGTTATGATTTGCTTTTTTCTTGCCCCCTTTGCTGTGATTTGTGAACATATCATGTGAGCTGAGCCGAGGCAGCAAAACACTCCACACACACAGAGAGAGAAAAACAAAGTACAAAACACAGAAAAGCATCCAGCACAGCAGCTCTTTCTCTCTCCCCCTCTCTCTACCCCGCTAGGCTCCCCCTCTTTTTTCCCTGCGGCCATGCACCCATCCCTTTCCAAGCTTTCCCTGTACTTTTTTCCCTGCCTCCGCCCGCCCGTCCATCCGTCCGTCCATCCATCCCCTACAAAAGGTGAATGAAAGGCCCTGCGCCCAGTCACCCCTCCCTACCTCCCTCACAGAGGGAATTGCACAAACCACCGCTTATTGGGGCTGGTGTTGCACACAACACCTACTATACGAGTTTGTTGCGGAAAATACCACATATTGGTGTAATACGTTGCAGATAGGTCTAATCTAGTATTTGGATGCATTGACATAATTACTAACAAATGGGTCCTGCTTCTAAGTGCACGCGTGACAATAAAACTCGGCCACATCAGCCAATGTATATTAGACCAAGAAGTGAAAAGACCAGAGTTAAAAAAACAGTTTAATAAGTTGGCTGGAAGCCGACTCACAAAAATAGATGGGCTGAAAGCCGATGTCGATGAAACAAGACACAACCATCTCATACATAGTGGCTCGAGCAAAGAGGGACGCAGATTTTTAGAGCACTTGCACCCATGCCTTGCTATCCTGGTCCTCCAATATTGCTTTAAGATCTGTGCGAGACAACTAAATTTGTATATGCATTTTTTCTCTTTTTCGTTTCTCTCATATAGAACATGTTTTGAACTTCAAACTTTGCAGCGCAGCAAAACTTACTAACTATAATGTGAGATAAAAATTTCAGAATTTTTCGTCCAACATAAATACTAAAAAATATATATATTAATTAAATAAAACTTATTTTTTATATTTATGTTGGGCGGAAAAATCTAAAAGAACTATCCTAGATTTTAGCTAGAAAGCTTTACTGTTCTGCAAAGGTTTTAACTTGAAGACTTTACTGTTCTGCAAAGGTTTTAACTTGAAGACATGTTCTATGTGATAGAAACAAAAAAGAGAAATGTACTTGCATGGATCTTGATACGAAGAATGGATGGCTAGATAAGAGGGGCCTAGGTGTAGGTGCTCTAAAATATATTTTTGGAGCAGAGAGGAACGACCTAGCACAGAGTTTCCGCATAGGAACAGCAGGCGGCGGCGACCATCCCATCAGTGGTGATGGAGCCGTTACCCAATCATCGGGTAAGCACCCCCCTCTCACCTGAGCTATGCTCGTCTTCTCCCCTACCTTCCTAGGTCTTCTTCTCCCTCATGAAACCCTTACATTTTTGGGGATAAATTTTGCCGTTGATCGACATATTTTTGTTTAGGATCCTATTTTTGGGACGTTTGTGTTGTTATTACTTAGGTTCTGCGCTTGATTTTGACATGTGTTTAAGGCCTTGTCCCTTGTGTCGGTATACATTTTGTTTCAGCAACATATCTGATTATTATCCTTTATCCAACTTTCATGCCAGCTACTTGATGCTAAAATCTAATGGGAACAATATCTACCATGTTTTTGTGTTGGTGATCTCATGCCGAACTTGCTTCATTTAAATTTAGGTTCAAAAGTTAACAATTTTAGAAAAGTGTGAATTTTTTTGACATTTTCAGAAAAATGTGAAATAATTTCAGTAAATACTACATATATTCAATACTAATCTAGGAAAGTTTCGGCTCAACTGGACCACAGGTTTTGGAGATAATGACAGTCTAATATGTTGGCTGATGTGGCCGGTTTTATTGTCACATGTGCACTTACGAGCGGGACCCATTTGTCAGTAATTATGTCAATGCATTCAAATACTAGATTAGACCTATCTGCAATGTATTACACCAATATGCGGTGTTTTCTGCAACAAACCCGTATAGTAGGTGTTTTGCGCAACACCAGCCCCAATAAGTGGTGGTTTGTGCAATTTCCTCCTCCCTCACATGTCCGTCCTCCGAACCCAACCCAAGTGAAGTGCACCTCTCCTCCTTGGCGGTGGTGAAAGGAAGAAAGCCCCCGTCCGGTCCATCGATCCCCTAGAAAAGAGCAAACCGAGCCCCGAACAGGCAAAAGAAACGCCACGCTAGGGGCGCGGAGCGGCCAGCGCCGAGCACCAAACGGAAAGGAAGGAATCCTTTCCTCCTCCTCCTCCTCCTCTCTCTTTCTTCCTTCCATTTGCACTCAGGGGCTGTTTGGTTCCCAGCCACAATTTGCCAAGCCAAAATTTGGCAGCCACAGTTTGCCAAGCATGTGTTTGGTTTTTGCCACACTTTGGCTTGCCACACTTTATTGCCCCTATGACCCACTTGTTAAAGAGACAATTTTTTTGCCAACTTTTGTCAAAGTTTGGCATCCAATTTCTTAGCCACACTTGTGTGGCTTGCCATACTTGTGTGGCTAGCCACACTTTGGCTTAGCCACACTAGTCTCCAACCAAAGACCCTCACTCTCTCTCTCTGCCCTCGCCACCAACTCACCAACTCCGCTTCTTCCCTACCACGCTGACGCAGCAGCCAGCAGCGCTGGTTTCCTTCCTCCCTCCGTCCCGTCCTCGCTCGCTCTCTTTCTCTGCATCGCAGGCGTACCGAAAATAACTCTGGTACTCTGGTGGCGGAGTGGTAAAACCTAAAGCGGGCGAGCGAGTGAACAGTGGAGGCAGCGGCAGCGGCAGGGGTGGAGGTGAGGTGGTTCCCTCTCCGCCCGCCCGTCTCGGCAATTATTGCCACCTTTGGAGTTTGGAGTCCTCCAATAGGAGTCTCCTCCTGTGTTGTCTGCAACCACTGTCCTCCCCCTCCCTCCCCCCTCATCGCCCTCTCTCTCCGCCCATCTCCAACTCTCTCTCATCGGGGTTGGTGCTGCCGCTGAGGCTAGCTCTCCTCTTCTTCACTCGCTCTCCACTGTTCTCTTCCTTGTCCGCCCGCCCATCCGTCCTCCGTCCTCGCTTTAAAGCTCAGACCGCCCCGGCAAGCAAGCTAGCAGTAGCACTAGACCAGTAGCAGCAGCAGCTCACTTCCTCCTCTCCTCTCCTCTCCCTGGTGGTGGTGGTGGTGGTGGGTGGTCTGGCTCCGCCATACTTAATTGCATGCTCCTGCTTTGATCTCTCCGTCCGTCCCGCGAGCCGCATCGATCCGTCGATCTCACTTTTCTCTCCCGTCCTCCCAAGCTCTTGCTTCCAATCAACTCCTCTTGCTGGTGCGGTGCTTACTGTACTCTCTCCCTCTTCCTCTTCCTAGACGAGGACCGAGGAGAGGGGTGGGCGGTTCTTGTCTGCGTACGGCCCAGAAAGCCTTTTTAAGCCCCGCCATTTCTTGATCGTCGCCGGCACAAGCAAGCTCCCCGGGCCGGGCCGTGCAGGCGAGGAATTCTCTGAACACAGAGATACGTACTTGCGTACGTGTGTATTTGGCATGGATTCTTGGGAGCACAAGATGCCTTCGTGGGACCTCAGCACGGTGGTCGCGCCGAGCGGCGGCGGGGGAGGAGGAGGCGGCGGCGCGCTGGACCTGAAGCTCGGCGCGCCGACGAGCTGGAGGCCGGTCCCGGCGGCGGCGGTGGCATCGGTGCAGCAGCAGCAGCAGCAGCCGCCGCCGCCTTCCGCGGCGCCGGCGCCGGCGAAGCGGGCCAGGGCGGGGCAGGGGCAGCAGACGGTGCCGCCGTGCTCCGTGGAGGGGTGCACGGCCGACCTGTCCCGGTGCCGCGAGTACCACCGCCGGCACAAGGTCTGCGAGGCGCACTCCAAGACGCCCGTCGTCGCCGTCGCCGGCCAGCAGCAGCGCTTCTGCCAGCAGTGCAGCAGGTACACCCGCTCCCTTTGTCCATTTCTCGGCCGTGCATTCCCTGCCGATTCGTTCCCCCCGACATCCATCCGTGATCCACGCTCCCTAACTTCGTGCGTCGGCAGCAGCAACATCTTTACTACTGTTACTGTCGCACGAGACGAGAGTTGCTGTGGTTTGTTCGAACTCCGGCGAAAAGCTCGCCGTCGTTACTGTAGTCCCAGCTAGCTGGATTAGTTCGTTCGTTCGGCGGGCGAACAAGAATTCGCTGTCAGCCGGAGCAGTTCCCTGTCGCTTTGCCCCATGATGGCTCGCTTGGCGCTAGCGATTAATCATCCGACATGCACCTCACCAAAAACCTCTGTTTGCTGCCCCCATCTGTCTCCCACTCACCGTAAAAATTTGAAACCCCACTTTGAAAAACACACAAATCCATGTCAAAAAGTACGTATAATCACCATGGAAAACATCTGATCTGTACATCTACCTGAAAACAAAAGGAGAAGAGGAGAATTTAACCAACCCGGAGGGAGACTGATAAATTCCGGGCAGCGTCTGGTCCCGGACTGCGTCTGAAGGAGACAAGCGCACACGCGCCACCATTAA
>NC_041384.1:674032049-674036976 GCF_002162155.2 Triticum dicoccoides
GGTCGTCGTTCTCATGGCTGCTGCTCCATTCGTCCTCCCCAACGGCCGCGTCCCTGTCCTCCACCGCAACCTGTCGCCGCCGCCCGTTGGCGCGACGCGCCGCACGATTTCCACCTCGGTGGTTTTCAAACAGAGAATTCCTCCCGTATGCTTCTAGAAGACAGGGATCGAGGATCTCAAAGGTCAGCCGTGATGTGGCCGTGTAATTAGGTTTTAGTAGTAAGATTCTTGCTTGAAGGTTACGGGTGTAATTAAGCTCGTGTGCAGAGAAGCTTGGGAAATTGGGGCGTGTGTCTCCATTTCCATGTGCTTGATTTGGCCTGGATCTGTGGCATGTGGTTCGAGCATTTGACCGGATCTATGTTCTTGTTTTTCTACAACTTCGTTGATTGCTTTTTTTCATGCAAATTTTCGATCTGTATCTTGAGAAGTCATTTTGACCGGAGGAAACTGTTGTTTGCAGGTTCCATTTGCTCGGGGAGTTCGACGAGGTGAAGAGGAGCTGCAGGAAGCGGCTCGACGGCCACAACCGCCGCCGCCGGAAGCCGCAGCCGGATCCCCTCAACCCTGCCGGCTTGTTCGCTAATCACCACGGTACTCCGTCAATCTCTAATATTCATATTTCCTGTTAATAGCCTTTTTACACCACGTGGAAACTAGATGCATGCGGCCTAGAAAGTACTGCCTCTGTAACAAAATGTAAGACATTTCTTATGCCATATACAAAACCAAAAAATGTCTTACATTTTGGTACAAATGGAGTACTCCTTCCGTCCCATGAATATTATGGGACGGAGGGAGTAGATTGTAAGATCTAGGAGCTGCAATGAGCAGGAAAGTTGAGATTTTTGGCACTCCCATTTTGTCGGAAACAAGAGAAAAATGTGATCCATCATGTGCTCCTAGTTAATTACTCCCCCCGTCCCATAATATAAGAGCGTTTTTGACACCATACTATTGGCAAAAACGCTTTTATATTATGGGACGGAGGGAGTATAATTTTATTCTGAACTTTATCCTCATTTTGTTTATTTAGACCGTTTAGAGTGTTTCCCCTTTCAGTTGACTGCTAGTACTATCCAGAAAAACACTTCACACGTGCTTGCTGAGTAAGTAGCACAAACTTTTCTTCTTTCCGAAAAGGATGGGAACAGGAGGCTTGACTATCAGTATGAACATCTTGCTGGTGTAGCAGACCAAGATAGGTTTTCAGTCTTTGGCTGGCATCATTTCCAGGAACTTCCTGTGGGATCCAAAGCAAGGGAATATCTAGGCCTGAAGTTTCTTCTGAACTTTCTGCCCTGATACAGCCGGTATTCATGTGAAAGCCAGTTAATGATGTCACAGAGAATTGAACACCTATGACATGATGAAACCAGACCAGTAGTAGTCTACTAGTAGCACTCCTATACCTGTGAAGATTTTTACATGAAATTTACCATGTTACAGTTCAGTAGCAGGGTGGATGCACAGGGAATTTACAGCTTGTTTTTGTAATTTTGGTCTTTTGTTTTTTCTATCAGTTGTCGACATGGCTATTGTCATAGGTTTGCAACGCTGACGGCCGAACTAACTGTTAGCTCCCGATCGTTTTCCGTGAACAGGAGTGACAAGATTTGCGTCGTACCCGCAAATCTTCTCCCCGACGTCCATGGCGGAGCCCAAGTGGCCCGGCGGCATCGCCGTGAAGACGGAGGCCGACGCGTTCCACGAGCAGTACTACTCCTTCAGCGGCGCCGCCTCCCTCTTCCACCACGGCAAGCCGGAGAGGAAGCACTTCCCCTTCCTGACCGACGGCGGCGGCGAGGCCGCGTTCGGCTGCCAGCCGCCGGCCTTCACCATCACCCCTTCCTCGGAGAGCAGCAGCAACAGCAGCCGGCACAGCAACGGCAAGACCACCATGTTCGCCCACGACGGGGGCCCGGACCACAACTGTGCTCTCTCTCTTCTGTCAGACAGCCCGGCGCCGGCGCACATCATGGTCCCCGCGGAGGCGCATCATCTCGGCGGCGGCGGCGTGACGATACAGTACGGCGGTGGAGGCGGCGGCAAGGTGGCGCGGCTGTCCAGCAACGGCGACGTCTCGCTCACCGGGCTGTCTTACGTGAGCCTGGGAGACAAGGGCGCGGCCATGTTGCACGCGTCTAACAGATCACAGCACGCCGCTGCTACCGCTACCACTGCCGTCACTACCAGCACAGCGGCGGCTCCGGCTGCATCCCAGCTCCAGCAGCAGTACCATGGATACTACCACCACCAACACCAAGTGAGCGCCGATCAGGGGAACCACCCGGACGCAGGTGGGATGCACGCCCTACCCTTCTCGTCATGGTAGTCGTCTCATCAGTCAGACTCAGATCCTAGGCAGTTGGTGTTGGTTATCAATCATCAAATATGTCCAATGATAGTGTTAGCCCTGATGATCCGCATGAAATCACCCAAGATATGTCCATTCTGCAACTTCTCTTGATACTCCTAACTTATGGAAATTCCCCCTGCTTATGATTCAGAATTGGACTACGACGATTCTATTTTGTTGTATCGGTTGGTTTGTTCATTTTGGCCTTCGTGCACTTGGCTTGGTAGGGTTACACCAGCAGAAAGTACAGGGGGTTTGAACTGTACTCGACAGTGGAATTGGCATAAAAATATTCAGGTAGTTGATTATTCTAATCACGCGTCTGCCTGTTTCTCACATGTTGTGCATCAGAAGAGATATTGTTCAGGAACAGTAGTTAGATTATCCAGGATTATGGGCCACTTCCATAGCCTGGTTCTAGCTAGGCGCATATGTTTTCAGAATTCAGATAGCGACACTCTATCTTGTGGAACTGTGCTTGTTTGCAAGTACTCTTTGTCAAAAATTAAACAGTAAAGTTCATGTTGAAGATGTCGCGAATGGGAGTCCACATAATTCGTTTTAATTCCATGTTCTAGGGAGAGTGATTGTTTGAGGATATAGGAGGTACCAGATTGACAGGTAACCAAACAAGCCAAAGCTACTGCCGGGTAAATAAAGCTGTAGTTTTATCATACCGCATGACGATAATAGTTATCAGTTCAAAAACTGTGGCTGAACAGATCTTATTGGTGTAAGCTTATGCTCCATTGTGCAAATTGTGTAAGGGTGTGGCTAAATCTCAAGTCTCGGTCAAGTGACAAAATATATTAAACGGAAGAAAGAAAAAAATTAAAAGAAGATTTTGCACAGATCTCAATGTAAGATCTCATGAATAAAGCATCGACTGAGACTTTGTTAAGTCTCAATTAACTGTGTTTTGACATTCCCATTATTGTAAATGTAAAGATACTGAAATCTTTACCAGTAACCTATATGTTGTAGTACATCCTATCTATGTTAATTGTTGTTGATCTATATAGACTTGTACTAAATCAATGATAATTAATATGGATTGGAGAGAGTAAAATTTTAGGAGGGAACCATATAGATTGTAGCCGGCTAACTCAGAAGTGCTTCAGCCAATGTGGCGGAGTTCGATGCCGACCAGACGACTATTTATTTACAGCCTAAAGCAGAATATGATGAAATTATTTGAAATACTTATTATTATTATTATTATTATTATTATTATTATTATTATTATTATTATTATTACTATTAAACAACAACTTTTAAGAAGTTCGCAATGTCCAGAAATAAAACTGAAGTGTCAACCAAGTCAGCGGAGTTTGATGCCAACTAGACAACTTCTCATTTACAGTCTGAATAAAACAAAAAAAATGTTTGAAATATTTATTATTATTTCAAAACAACAATTTTTAAAGAGGTTCGCAACGTCCAACAATAAAATAGAAATGTGAAACATTTTGAAGCTAAACGGATCTTATTTGTGTAAGCTTATGCTTCATTGCAAAAATTGTTGTAAATGTGAAGAAACTGAAATCTTCACCAGTGACCTATATACATAAGATATCCTAACTTTTTTTGTGAATCGACTGTATATCGACGCATTTTGATATGTTTGTTGCTTATTTGATTATTTCAGTATGTATGTAGTTCATATTGAAATATTCAAAATATCTTCTATTTGTAAACAGTGGGAGTAACATTTAAGGAGGGAACCCTGTAATTTGGAGCAAATTAAATTAGTGGTGCTTTGACCAAGCAGGTGGAGGTTGTTGCCAACTTATTTACAGCCTGAAGAAAGACAAGATGAAATGATTGCAAACTGTTCTCATTATTATTTTGAAAGGACACTTGTAAAGAGGTTTTCGACATCCAAAAAGGAAGTAAAATATAAAAAAGTTTTAAAGATGATCCCAACTATTATGAATCGTTCATTATTTTTCATCCAATGACCTCGATCGAATGTGATGACCTATTACCTTCCACAGATCAATAGATCACCCATGAGGTAATTGGCCATATTTGGTAAATGTTAGCAAAAAAGTTATAGAAAATATTAATAACATATAGTGCACGATTGACTAAAGGAAATTATTGCATTCCTAGTTAATATGATTGAATTCATTAAATGTTGCACTTTATATCTGGGAATATTGTGAGTTCATAGAAAATATGAATTCTTTTATTCTTCCCATAATATACTAACGTTTTTAAAACACTTTTTAAACACAGTACAAAACACTTATATGATAATGTACAATGGTGAACTTCATGAATAAAGAGCATGTAAATAAATACACTTCTCATTTTACAAATTTTCTTTATTCTGTATTTGATATGAATTATGCCTAAATTGTTTTTAAAATTCCAAAAATTAAATCAAGATCTACCTTTGAAATTTCCTCTATATTTGTTATAATTCATGGCAAGTAGTAAATAAACTTGAAATTGAAAGATCTTGACAAAAACCCAAAATATTTTCGGTTCTTATCGGCACATAAAATGTGACAATGTGTTATTCTATAAACATTCAAATATCTTTTTTTCCTGTGTATCTCT
>NC_041384.1:674037099-674038422 GCF_002162155.2 Triticum dicoccoides
TCCTTTATGTAAGCCGTATTATTTTCTGTACGGTGACCAAGGCACATAATTATTCATAATTTAGAATGAAATTAACCTTGGCTAAATTGTTGATTAGCTCCAAGCAAATCATTTAGGCTTGAAAAGGAAGAGATACACGTAACTAGAAGAGATATATTTTTTCTCTACAATGAGACACACACACAATTGGGGGAGAGATACTTTTCTATTTCTTTAGGGCTAAAGACATAATTACGAGGAATTAGAAAAAAAATGCACCCTACACTGAAATTTTATAAAAAAAGCAAATGCACCTTATAAAAAGGGATGGAGGGAGTACTACTTAAAAATAAGTAGCGTTTGTTTTCCTACTAGGCACAACTGCTCGTCAACCGGTTCCCCCCTCCCACCACATCCCTTCACTGATTTTTTTCATTCAGCCGGTTTTTTGCCACCACATCAAATATGACTGTATCTTCACGGTACACTGCACAATCACATTAATTTACTTACCAAACTGCATCACGTTAATATGAGCATTATTTGATAAAAAATATATTAACACAATCGCATTGATATGAGCAGGTAAATCACATGCATTATTTGATAAACATTTATTTATACAATTGCAATAATATGGGCAAGTAAATCATGAGATAACATACTTAAATATTTATACCCCGTTACAACGCACGGTCATTATCCTAGTATATATATTAACAAACATACTTAAGTGTGAACTACATATGGACTGAAATATATTTGCACATGTTAATTACTTGGGCCTACTATTTAATAAAATCAACAGCTCATATCTTTTGTGTGCTCTTAACTCTTGTGAGGTAAGAGGGGCCATGTTAAAACTGCTCATAAAAACCATCTGCAAAAAAAATGCTCATAAAAAAATTTACACGGTAGAGATGAAGTGGACGTTGGACCAACAAGAATGGATGGTGGAGATTACCCAAGATATGCCTATTTTGCAACTTTTCATGATACCCCTAACTTATGTTAAATCGGTCCTACTTATGATCGAGAACTGAATTACGATTCTGTTTGTAATAATTTGTTTGTTAATTTTTGCTCCGCACTCGGTTTGGTAGGGTCAGCATAAAGTACACAGGGGGTTTAACTGTACTAAACAGTGGAATTAGCATTAAAATATTCAGGTAAATGACTATTCTAATAACACGTATGCCTGTTTCTCACATGTTGTGCATCATCAGAGATATCTTTCAAGAACAGTACTTAGATTATCCAGGATTTTGGACCACCTCCATAGCTTCTGTTCTTGCTGGGAGGATATAGTTAAGATAGCTACGCTCGCTAGCGGAATTGTGCTGG
>NC_041384.1:674038642-674085469 GCF_002162155.2 Triticum dicoccoides
AAAAAAAAAAAGCAGTAAAGTACTAGTTGAAGATCTGGCAAATTGGACTCCACATAATTCCTTCAAAGTCCAGCTGAAGGGAAAGTGGTAACTTGATGAACTAGAATAATCATTCTGACAAGTAACCAAGGTAACCTGCAAAAAAAAAGTAACCAAAAAGGTAACAGGTGCTATCATATTTATTATTTACCAAGACGTGGCGATAATAGTCACCAGTTCAGAAACTGTAGCTGAACTGATCATATTTGCATAAGCTTATGCCAAATTGCGATACTTCTGTAACTGCGAAGGAACTAAAATCTTCAACAGTGACAACATATAGTATATAGTACTAATATTTAAGGAGGAAACCCTATAAATTTGTTCCTCGTTAAACTAGAGGTGCTTCATCCAAATCGGTGGAGTTTGATGCAACCATATGGCTATTTTTTTTTACAGTTTCAAGCGAAAACAAGATGAAATGTTTTAGAATGTTTTTTACTATTTTGAAAACGACACTTGTAAAGTGGTGGTCTCGACGTCCAAAAGGGGACTGAAAAGAAAAAAAAACACTTTAGGGCATCTCCAACGACAAACCGCAAATTTCCTTCAGCATCCGTCCGCAGACCTGGATGCGGGAGACTGCCATCCAACAGTAACCGCATACATTTCAATCCGCATTTGAACCAATTGGATGAATTTCATGCGAACACAACGGATTTCATTAAAATTCAAAGATAATTATATATAAATGGTCAATATTTCGATCGTTTAACGAAAAAACTAAAAAACTAAAGCCTATACGAGACGACCACCTCGTACGCGTGGCTACCCTACCCTGCCACATCGTCGTCGCCTTCCGTGCCGTCGTCGCTGTTGTCGTCCAACCAGCGCCGGTACGTCGCCGGAGGGCCGCGACATCCTTGTCCGGCGGTTGCTTGCCACTCGCGGAGGAGCCTCTCCGCCTCCTGCTGCGTCGTGCGAAGGGCCACCGCGGCAACTGCCGACGTGGCCTTCGGAGCCCTGGCAGCGGCCTTGCCGCGATCGGCGTTCGTGGAGCAGTCGCTAAGCAATTACTCATCACCTATCTTGGCGAGCTCGCTGTCGAGGTGGCGACGGCGCCTGACGGCCGTCTCCACGGTGGTCACAGAGCGGTCGAGCGCCCACGCGGTGGCAAGGTCCAGGTTGTTCCGGACCCATTCTGGCGCCACATCGCTCTTGGCGAACGCGGCGCGGCGATCGACATTGCGCCGGATACCTTGCCTGCCGCCGCGCCGCGCGCTTTGCCTCAGACACCACGCCCGAGAGTCGGAGGCGCCCGCGTATCCGCCTCCTCCGAGGTAGTTGAGGATGTGGCTCCGCGCCTTCATGATCGCCGGCGGCATCTCCTCCTTGACATCGTGGCTTAGAGCCATGGCGGTCCAGCATACCGTGGCGGGGACGCCAACTCGTCAATGACGCGGCGTCCGATCTGGACGCTGTGGTTGCGCGAGGGCGACGACGGCTCGGCCTTGATGACGCGGCTGATCTGGACGTCGCGGTTGCGTAGCGGCGAGACGGGCTTGTCATTCACCGGACAGAATGACTTTGGTTGCGTGGCAGGGACGGTGGCTCTACCTTCACACACACGGGCGATGGCGGTGACGTGCCATCTGACGGAGCGAATGCTCCGTCAGTAGCTTGATCTGATGGACGAATTCTTTGTCCGCCACCGCGGCCTCCGAGAGGAGGCGGGGCCGCTGCTGTGGCGGCTGCTCCAGCTATTGCTGTGCACACCTTGTCCTCCTTCTCACCGAAGGAGAAGACGATCTCCTCCCAGGCGGAGGAGCTAGCCGCTGTGGATGCGGAAGGGCCCGAAGAGCGATGACGGCAGCGCTAAGAACCACTAGGGGAAGAGTTTCCGCGAACGCCGCTTGCCTGTGTGGAGCACCATGTTATCGGCATCACTTCTGGGATCAGAGAGGAGGAAGGGCTCGGCATGGGGGACAGGGAGGCGGAGGCGTGCGGTGGTGTTGGGGAAGGGGATTGCGGCCCTGTGCTACACCGAAGCACAACTTATAAAGCCGCGGCCAAGCCATGCAAAGGGCGGTCAGCCCGCTTCAATGTGGCGCAGCGGCTGGAGTCTGTTCCTTCGAAAGATGCGTCCGCATTGAAGCGGCGACTCCCAAGAGGTCGTGTTGGTCAGCGCCACCTCCATCCCTCAGTCGCTCCGGTCATATCGCAACATCAATGCTGGCTGCTGCGTGCTCTAGGCTGGCATGAATGTGGCGCGTGCATCAAAAGGAAAGTGCTGGAGGGGCGGGTGGGTTTTTTTGGTGGGCCAGGACAGTCAAAAGCGGGTTTGGAAGTAGTCCGGACTCTTGCAAAGCCCCTCCCCCATGTTTGTCTCCAATTTGCGAAAGAAATCGCATCTGGACCGTGCGGCGGACTGATACAGGCCCGCGATGGATGGCTTCACGGTCTGGACAGCATGGTCCGGACGCATGCGGGTGGTTTACGGGTCCGCCTTGAAGATGCCTTACACAGTAGAGATCAAGTGTACATTGGGCCAACAGGAATGAATGACGATGATGAATACAAACTCCAGTTAGATCGAGGGTCAAATTAACATCCCAACATGGTTTTAGAAAATGGGAATTATGATATCGTCCCTTTCTTCCACTCTTATGGTCGAATTTTGCTAAAGCTACGCGTACGGAAAGTGCTTAGGAAGATGAGCTAGAGACCTAGGATTCATCATGATTTGGGTCCCACAACTAATTTTAAGTTAAGAAAATCAATGAGATTAGGCCATGCAATGACTGACCTTAAGCAACCCGACAACAGATCACAGATTCTACAGAGAACAGGCCGAGCGCCCTCCGCTAGCGCTTCCCGCATCGCCCCTGTTCAGGCGACATGGGCAGAGACAAAACCCTAGTCATCGGGGGCTCTCCTTCCTTCCCTTCCCTCCTCTGCCGCCGCTGAAGGACGCCGACGGCCTACAGCCTAGCGGCCGATGGAGGTGGCGGGGCCTCCCTCTGTCCTGCGCCATGGGGACCGTGCGGAGCCCCGCGACATGAGGATGCGCGGCTGATCTGGCCTTGAAGGCATGGCGGATATCGGCGGCGTGGCGTAGTGGAGACTCGACGTTCGATGCACGAAGATGGACTCTTGCAAGACGAGGACGTTGTCTGGCGTCATGGTGACGTCGATGGCAGATAGGCCTGGCAAGGTCGGTGCGTTAGTTTCTGCTCTAAAGATGGATTGGTGGAAGACGGTAGCGACGACACATGAGAGTGTGTCGCACCGATTTTTACCCCAAACCCAGTATGTGTTTTGGTTGGGGCCTCCAGTTTTAGATGTTAGAGTTTGGTGCGATGTCTGTTTGGTATTAGGCTCGGACTATCGCCACCCCTTCATCACGTGAATATGAGTAACGATAGTTGTTGCTAAGATAATGGCTTCAGACTAACTGATGTACTACTTTATAAGGTCTTGATGAATAATTAATAAAATGGATGCATGCATCGCTGAGATGTAAAGGTTGAGGGCAATCCTCCTTTTCTAAAAGAAATAAAAGAATGCAATGACTTACCTGATCGGCCACGACTGATATTCACTAACTCAACATCGTTTGTTCGTTCTTGAAGCGCTCTCGGACGGACAGTATGAACGCCGTGGCCCTTTCGTCGACGTCGCCGGTCACCATCGCGTTAAAGGAAGAAGGGTACCTGGGCTGGTAGGCATGTGCGGTAGTGACGAGCAGGCTTGGTCTGGGCCTTGGCGGCGTACTTGGAGGAGTACACCATAGCCACTGATCCCTCGACCACCGCTCTTCATGTTTCCCTCCATTACAGTTGGTATTGTAATAAACTCATTGTGTGGCACGACCACATGCTTGCCAAGGTTATTTGCCACTCTGCCCTTTTTCCATATCAAAAAGAAAAGACCATCCCTTTTGTTAGAGTTATAGTGAGATATATTTATGTGGCCTTTGGCCTTTTGTATTCTAGCCTTCTGGCATTCTCTTGTACATGTATATATGCTAGTCTTTGGCACCATAGTAATACAAGTTGCTTTCATAACATGGTATCAGAGCCTAGGTGTAGGTCTTCTCGGACGCCGCAACTCGTCCTCATCTCCCGATAGATTTTTATTTCCGGCTGCCGTGTCTTCCTTCCAGCTGCTCCCTATCCCCCACGTTGTCGCTGCCCTACTGACTGCCGCCCCGTCCGGCTCACCTCTGCTGCCGCCCAGATTGGATCTCGGAAGCCCTGCCGGATTTCAAATCGCCTCCCGTCGCCGACTCCTCAAGCTGCTGTCGCGGCCGCCGGCCGCCGTCCTTCCCTCCATCGGCATTGGGCCGTTCCTCGCAAGGAACTGCCCGTTCACCTGCAGCGGCGCCTGCTGGTGGTTGCCGACCGTCCTGATCCGTCCCAGTCGCCGCCGGCCGTCCGCCATCGGCCACCGGCCCCGTCCGCCGCTGGCCAGCGGCCTCGTCCGCCTGTCGCTGATGGCCGCCCGTCCGGTCCTGCTCTCCCCGCCTGCTGCTGACTTTCGAGCACTTGTGTGGTGTGGTCGTGGGAGTTGGAACTGCTGTCGTTTCGTGATCAGATCGGGATTTCCCTTCATTCAAAGAGAGAGAGAGAAGAGAGAGAGAGAGAGAGAACACTGCCGGCCCGATTCCTGGAGCGCTAGCTGCTGGTTGCCTCCAACGAGTGCTTGGCTGGGGCTGTTGGCTGCGATCTGTTGGCCTGTCCTGTCTCGGTTGACCAATTATGTCAATGTTGTCGGGCAGGATTTCCTCTCGTGGCTGCCCGCTGATTTTGGACGGTGTACCTTACACTGATCCTGTCTTGCAAATGCGTCTTTCCTAGGTGTTTGGTGCTCGTCCACATATGACGTCGTCACCTACGGCGTATTCCGTAGGTTGTGCTGGTCGCTTTACCGCGGCTCCTCTCCCGACCTCTACACACGGCGGTGGCCGCTATACGTCGACTCCTCTCGCGGCTTCCGCGCGTGGTGGTGACCGCTCTATGTCGACTCCTCTCGCAGCTTCCGCACGCGGTGGTGACCGCTCTACGTCGACTCCTCTCATGGTTTCCGCACGCGGTGATGACCGCTCTACGTCGACTCCTCCTGCGGCTTCCGCGCGCGGTGGTGGCCGCTCTACGTCGACTCCTCTCACGGCTTCCGCGTGCGGCGGTGACCGCTTTACGCCGACTCCCCCAGTGGCTTTCACATGCGACTCTGCGTCGACTTGCTACTCTCGGTCAACTCGACACGCGGTTTCGACGGGTGAAGGTGAATGCTCATCGTCGGCATGTGTTTCTACATCGACTTCTTCCGCTGTGTCCTTGTCTGCGCGTGAGATTGCGCAGCTGCAATGCTTGCTTGCTGCTTGGGAATCTTCACCGACAGGTTCTGCAGTTTCTGTGACAGACTCCTATGGCAATGAGAAACCACCTTCTACTCATTCAGGTACATCCCCATGGATTCTTGATACTGGAGCATCTTTTCATATGACTTACGATTCTTCCACTTTGACCTCTATTCGACCCGTCGAGTCTCCTATTCGTGTTCTTACGGCTGATGGCACCCCTCTCCCTGTAGCTAGTCGAGGCACGCTTAGCACTTCTTCATTTCATGTCCCCTCTGTCGCTCATGTTCCTCGACTTACCATACAACTCATATCTGGTGGTCAGATTGTTGACTCTAGTTGTAGGGTCACTCCCGATTTTGATTCGTGTTCTGTTCATGATCGTCGCACAGGCGCTCTGCTTGGTGCTGGCCCTCGACGCTCCGATGGTCTTTGATAGCTTGAATGGCTTCGTCTTTCCTCCGCTGCCAACGCCACCAGTCGTGCAACCCCTATTGTTGCATCTACCAGCTCTTTTCAGCAGTGGCACCATCGTCTTGGCCATTTATGTGGTTCTCGTCTCTCATCCTTGGTGCATCGCGGTGTTCTAGGGCCTGTCTCTGGTAACGCTTTGTTGGATTGTCTGGGTTGTAGGCTTGGTAAGCAAATTCAACTACCTTATCCTCAGTGAGTCAGTGTCTGAATGCCCTTTTGATCTCGTTCACTCTGATGTTTGGGGTCCGACTCCCTTTGCTTCGAAAGGGGGTCATCGCTACTATATTATCTTTATAGACGATTTTTCTCGGTACACTTGGATCTATTTCATGTCTTCTCGTAGTGAGGTGTTATCTATATACAAAAAAATTGCTGCCATGGTTCATACACAGTTTTCCACTCCTATTCGTGTTTTTCGTGCAGATTCAGCTGGTGAGTATATCTCCCATGCGCTGCGAGGATTCCTTGCTAAGCAGGGTACTCTTTCTCAGTTCTCTTGCCCTGGTGCTCATGCTCAGAATGGTGTTGCTGAGCGCAAGCATCGTCACCTTCTTGAGACGGCGCGTGCGATGATGATCGCAGTCTCTCTTCCGCCTCACTTCTGGGCTGAGGCTGTTACCACTTCCACCTATCTCATTAACATTCCTCCATCTGTGCCCAATATTCCCACTCCTCGTCCTGCTATTGCAGATCCGACACCGTGCTCTCCTACGGTTTCTTCTCCTCCCTCATCGCATGACTCTCCACCTTCATCATTGATACCTTCCCCTTCTACACCTTCATCACTTATACCTTCCTCTTCTCCACCTTCTTCACTGATACATTCCCTGTCTCCACCTCCAGTGATTCCACATATTCCCTCCTTTCCTTTCCATTATACTCGTCGTCCACGTGTTGTGGATAAGTCTACTAATGTCCCCTCTACTTCTGGTGTGCCGTCCTCCTCTCAGTCGACTTATGGTCTCCGCTCTCGGCCTTGTCCGCCCCCTGACCGATATTCTCCTTCTCACTATGGTCTTTCGACCACTCTTGAGCCGACTTCTTATCGGGATGCTGTTGTTCATCCTGAATGGCAGTTTGCGATGGCAGAGGAGATTGCTGCCCTTGAGCGCAACGGCACATGGGATCTAGTTTCTCTTCCTCCTCGTGTTCGTCCCATCACTTGTAAGTGAGTCTATAAGATCAAGACTCTCTCTGATGGTTCTCTTGAGCGTTATAAAGCTCGTCTTGTGGCTCGTGGCTTTCAGCAGGAGCATGGACATGATTATGATGAGACTTTTGCTCCTGTGGCCCATATGACCACTGTTCGCACACTTCTCGATGTGGCCTCTGTTCGTCACTGGTCTGTCTCTCAGCTTGATGTTAAGAATGCCTTTCTTAATGGTGAGTTGCGTGAGGAGGTTTATATGCAGCCACCACCTGGGTATTCAGTTCCTGATGGTATGGTTTGTCGTCTTTGTCGCTCTCTCTATGGCCTTAAGCAAGCCCCCCGAGCTTGGTTTGAGCATTTTTCCTCGGTGGTCACTGCAGCGGGTTTTTCGCCCAGTGCTCATGATCCAGCGCTGTTTGTCCACCTTTCTGCTTGTGGTCGCACTCTTCTTCTTTTATATGTTGATGACATGATCATCACTGGCGACGATTCTGAGTACATTGTCTTTGTCAAGGCCCGTCTCAGTGAGCAGTTCCTTATGTCTGATCTTGTTCCTCTTCGTTACTTTCTCGGGATTGAAGTTTCTTCCACCTCTGATGGCTTTTTTATTTCCCAAGAAAAGTATATCCAGGATCTTCTTGCTCGTGCGCGCTCATCAGCACCATTGAGACTCCTATGGAGCTCAATCTTCACATTCGTGCTTCTGATGGTGAGCCCCTGTCTGATCCGACTCGTTATCGTCATCCTGTTGGGAGTCTTGTCTATCTTGCTGTTACTCGTCCTGATATCTCCTATCCTGTCCATATTCCGAGTCAGTTTGTTTCTGCTCCCACTTCAGTTCACTATAGTCACCTTCTTCGTGTTCTTGATATCTTCGTGGCACGATCTCTCATCGTCTCTTTTCCCCCCGTTCCAGTTCGTTACAACTCCAGGCCTACTCGGATGCTACGTGGGCTAGTGATCCTTCGGATCGTCGTTCACTTTCTGCTTACTGTGTTTTTCTTGGTGGTTCTCTCATTGCCTGGAAGACGAAGAAACAGATTGTAGTTTCCCGTTCGAGTGCAGAGGCCGAGTTGCGAGCTATGGCTCTTCTGACGACAGAGGTGACTTGGTTACGATGGTTACTGGAGGATTTTGGTGTTTCTATTAATGCACCTACCACCCTCTTGTCCGACAGTACAGGTGCTATCAGTATTGCACGGGACCCTGTGAAGCATGAGCTTACCAAGCATATTGGTGTTGATGCTTTTTATGTGCGAGCTGCTATGCATGATCATGTTATTGCTCTTCAGTATGTGCCTTCTGAGTTACAGCTAGCGGATTTCTTCACGAAGGCCTAGACTAGAGCGCAACATGGATTTCATCTCTCCAAACTCAGTGTTGTGAATCCATCATGAGTTTGAGGGAGGGTGTTAGAGTTATAGTGAGATATATTTATGTGGCCTTTGGCCTTTTGTATTCTAGCCTTCTGGCATTCTCTTGTACATGTATATATGCTTGTCTTTGGCACCATAGTAATACAAGTTGCTTTCATAACACCTTTGACTTCGAGTTATCCTCGTCAGATTCCTGATTCCTCTCTATCCCATGTGAAATCGTCCATCAGCTCGTCATGTAGTTCTTCTAGGTTTCTGTACATGTATCTGTGTAATCCTTTACAAGTCACAGTTGCATTGCGGACGATTAACCTATATGGTGATTCTTTTTACGGAGTTGAGGCTGTACTGGCCTGTAGTAGCCTTAACCTATATATGGTGTGGAGGATAAGCCTATATTTCAGGTTAAATGGTGTATCCTGGCTCTGGACTAACAATTAAATGGTGTAGCTGCTAGCTTTTCCACATAGTACTATCAGTCTGGTAGCCACCGGGCCAGCCAACTGAAGATTAGAATCAAAGCATCTTTGACTTATCTAACTATGTGACCACGAGTATTACTTTGGAAACGGAATTGCTTTGGATCAGTGGGATGATTTTTTCTCCCATCAGTTGACTGTTTTTGTGTGTGTGATATCACTAGGTTGACTTATCTAACTCTGTTTTTTTCTTTTTTTGGCAAAATCAGTTGTCTCTTTTGTTTCTTTGTAGTTGAACTTCCAATATACATGAGTTGACATTTAAAAATGTGAAACCATTGTATTTGTAATGTGCAAAAGTATATCTTTTGGCCAGTGCTAGGCATCACACAACTAAAAGGGAGGGAAAACCAGTTTCTCCTTGGCTGTCAGATTTGACTTAAATCACAATCTTGGGGCATGACATCGGTGCAACAACAAAAACCCCGTTGCTCTCTTGTGTTTGCAAAAGCGTTGCAACATCTTCTTTGATGACACATCAAAATCAACTAAAAATGTTGCAATGTTAAAACATGCCTTGGTAACAAAAAATTCTTGGCTTGCAGCAAATCCACATTGCTTGCATCAAAACCGATGTAAATTGTTCACAAAACTAACAATGTGGAAGATAAACACATGCAACATCGAAAAGATATAAGAATGAAAACCACATCCGCGACATAAAATTCAACCTCATGGTAGACTATGATAACTTTGTAGCAAATTGTCTACGCTTTGGGTAATAAAGAACATACACACTTGTGGTGGCATAATGATTAACCTCTGGCAGGTGGTGGCATAATGATGGCAAGTTTGATTGTAGTTTTGGTAAGAATTTTGAGGCCATAGGGTGTGGTAATCTCGCATTAGTTTATATTCTTTTTTGTGTATGTGAGTTTAGTTACCCTATTATTCCATCATATTTGATGTTCTCTTGATCTAGAAAAGCTACATTTGTTTTTAAAGTTTCTAGAATGTATCACCTTCTTGACCCCCCTCATCACTCCTTTATATGGTGGAACAGATGGAAACCTCGCCCACTACCACAACCACGCCTCCCTCTTCTTCTCTTCTTGACACCAGTGCATGGCACCATCAAGCAAAGCCCACGCAATGTCGGGGGGCTGTGGGGTCGTATTCATGTGCTACGACATGGTGACATGGTGTGGATGGCCTGGTGGCTTAGGTGATCGTCGAATCTCCTTCTAACTGCAGGATTCCCCCGATTTGCCTTGATCTTGATTTGGCCTCGGTTCTCGCCTGTAGGGGCGGTTGCATGGTGGGCAAATGGGTGTGGCCTGTGGTAGACTACTCTGGTATACCCCTGCTCTAGTGGTCTTTTGGGATTTGCCGCTCATGGGTTGGGGCTATGTTGACTAATGTCCGCGGTACCGTCTTCTCCTTGGAGGTGTTGTCAAGGCCTCGACCAATCCTTCCCTTCCACGAGCACCATGGAAATCACCAGGTCCCGGTTCAGTGGCCCAGGAGACAGTGGCATCAATGCTGCATTGCACCCTCCTTGGGTGTCACCTGGGTCATTCATATATTCTCGATGTTGAATCTAGGAACATTGTCCTCACCAGTCTCACCAATGGGAGGCTTGGTGACGGTTGCAATGGTGTTGTCCATTGCTCGAGGCGTGGACCTCTAGGGCGCAATGTACACTATCTTTGACGCTTCCTAGACGACACCTTCCCCAGCCCGGTCAGGTTGTGTCATCCACTTGCCGACTCCTCCTAGTGATGCGATCTTGATGCTCTGTGTGCCACCCCCTCACAATTGATGGTTTTAGTTTGGCCAAGGCGATTCAATTTTCGTTGTAGTCGTAGTTGTAGTGCTGGAAGGTGTTATAATAGATGATTGGGTCTTCTATTGTATGAAAATGATACTCCATGTTCCCATTGTGTATTCCAAATAGCAGTGCCATAAAAATCCTTACAATTACTAAGCTACCTAGAATTAGAGGCCTAGGAGAGCTTAAAAAAATCCTAGAAGTGGACCCCACACGTAATGGTCTGGTTGGATCACGATCTACTAAAAGGAGACACGGGCCCCGCATGACAGTATCAGAACCGATATTATATTAAAACACTTTTCAAAACATTTAAAGACATTCAAGAATTTTTTGTGTGAATTTTCAAATTGTTCGCAAATTTTATAAAACATTCATGAATTTAAACAATGTTCGTAAATTTATAAATTCTTCATGAATATGAAAAAAAATTCTTGAAATCTAAAAAATGTTCATGAGTTTTACAATTGTTCATGATTTCTGTAAAATTGGTCACCAAATTTTAAACATATTTGTAAATTAAAAAAATCACAAATATGTAAAAAAATTCACAACTTTTAAGAAAACCTTTGTGAATTCAAAAAAAGTTCTAAATTTTAAATTATGTTCCTAAATTTTAGAAATATTCATAAATTAAAAATAAAAAATATATAAAAATAAACAAGAAAATGAAACACCAAAGTCAGTAAAGAAAAAGAAAAGAAAAGAAATCAACGAAACCTTTCTTGAACCGGAAGGACCAGTGTACATAGACAACCCAATAGCGCCATGGGGTCCGCGTTTGCTTGACCGTTTCCGCGGTTTACATGGAATGTGAATTGCCATAACAACTCTCAGGATAAAAATAAAATTAATTACAAAATCGAAAACGACGTGGCAAAGCGTGTGTTACCCTCCGGCATTAAAATATCAATCAACTCAGAGATGCATCAGGTTTTTTTTTTTTGCGGTGGCGAGATGCAGCAGCTAGCCAGCACCAGTTGCACGTACACTCACATGCAAAGAAGCAAGAACGTCCATAGATGTCTCCTGAACATCCATAGACACTGACGGCTTAAGATGGCAACGGATGAAACTCGTTTGGTTTTGCTTGGCCATACCCGTTCTCACGAGAAAACCGTAAACCCGTCTCCGTCCTCGTCCTTGTGCACCAGGTCAGTTTTTTGCCCGTCCCTTAAGCCTGCCAGGTTTTCTGAACACGAGGAGAACCTGTCCCTGCGAGTAGTTAGCGCAAACAACAACTTCTCAAGGGAAAATATGAGCATATTGCAGCAATAGTAACAACAACTTGCTTCAAAAAAAATAGTAACAACAACTTTTCAAAGAAAAGCAAGTTTAGATGATGTGCCGTGTGCGGGAGCGACTCGAGGAGAGTGATAGGGGTCGGGCTAGTGTTTGCTAGGGCGCTGGAGCTGGGCATCCGGGCCGGTCGTGTAATCGAGGTGAGCGCTGGGCTTGATTAGTGCAGTGGATGGGTGGAAGTCGGTGGGTCAGTGGATGCTAGGTATTTTGATGGGTATTACGGGTTTCAGGTTCGGGCACTGCTAAAAGGGGTTCAAACATCTAGAACATGTCGGGTTTTATATTTTATCTAAGAACAGCCCCGCGGGTTAGGAAGACGTCCATCCATGTCTTCTAATAAAACAAAAAATCATAGAGACATGGTTTTCGGGGCCCATAGCATGTTTGCAGTTGGTGGCGGTAGCCGATGGGAAACTCTTTTCTTCAGGTGAAGATGAGAATCAGCAGCGGCTTCGTCGAATCATCCTAGCTATCTGACCGCGAGCGCGCACACACATGGGCACGGAGACACATTATCTTCACCCGCTGACCGTCAGTCGTCGCCCTCACTCCTTTTCTGCCTTTGAAACGATCGCGACGACTTGACGGGAGAGCAGGAGAGGGGGCGTCTACGGAGGGCGCACCGTCCATGGGAAACTGGCGTAAAATGTGTATGTTTAGCTTTTGATCGATACTCACGGTATGAGTCGTAAATGTTGAGAATTCTTCGGGGGAATCCACGTCCCAACACCTGGGGGAATCGTGTCCGGCCGGCGGGCGGGGCTATAGCTCTATTGTCCGGCGATCAGATGACTAGCCATGTGTTTGTAGCTACACCGTTATAGGAGGCTTTGTTTTCAACTTATTTGATGCTTGATCTTTTCTTAAAGCATCTACAATCAGGATGGACAAATTTCACCCTCGAAACGCCCGCTTGCACGCCCAGGCGTGTTCAGTGGTACTTCCCGCACAATTGCCATTTTCTTCAGCCCACAATTACAAACCCCAAATCTTCTATCACTATTTCATACAAAAGCATGCAAACAACGTCGATCAAACAAATTAGCATAAAAGGCTTAGCATTTGCAATGGCGGACATCCACGTAGTTCTTACAAAATGACCCAAGCAGTTCACATTTTAACTAAATAGACTAAAATATAACGGAAATGCTAATGCCCACACGTGTGGTCGTTTGCATCTCGCCCACACGCATGGATCCACGTCCGTTTGTGGTTGCACGAATCTTGACATGTTTATGGTGCCACGTAGGACTGGACTGGTGTGTGGGGATTCATCCGGTCGTCCGCACGTCCGTTTTCACCATATGGAGGGACCGGTGTGTGGGCGTTTAGTAATTCGCCCACACGTTAGTTTTCACTCACTCACAGGGGTTGGTGTGTGGGCATTTTTCAGTTCGCCCACACTCCCGTCTCCTCTCCCACACCCAAAGCTGACAGTTGCCATGTGTTTTGCAGGGTACATGGCAACTGCCATAGTGTGTTTGTAAGCAGATGACAACTCTCTCTTTTACCCGAACATGTCAGTTGCCATGTGTTTTGCAGGGTACATGGCAACTGCCCCAGTGTGCTTGTAAGCAGATGACAACTCTCTCTTTACCCAAACATGTTATTTTGCCATGTCTCTTTGCAGGGCTACACGACAACTGCCTAGTGTTAGTAGGTGACAACTCCTAAAGTTTTCAAATCATGACAACTGTAGTAAACCAGACCATACATGGCAACTGTAGTAAATCAGACTATACATGGCAAATGTCTAGTGTTAGTAGGTGGCAACCCGTAAAGTTTTCAAATCATGGCAACTATAGTAAACCAGACCATACATGGCAATAGTTGTAGTTGTCCAAAAATGACATTTGGCACTTGACCTGAGATGGCAACTGCGTTTGAGCAACCATGGCAACTGCAGTTAAACGAACATGGAAAAGGATCCGGACCATGGCAACTGCGGGGCGCGTGGTGATTGTCACGCAGGGCGTGCGGGACCATGAGGTAGGAGGCCTGACGTACGGGCATGTGGGCGTTATCTATTTTGCCCACACGTAGGCATGTGAGAGGGACCGCGAGGAAAAAAGAGGCGTGTGGGCATTACTTGTTTTGCCCACACGTAGACATGTGAGCTGATCCTCTTAAACACCACACAAAATATGTGGGCAGACCCCTTATATGCCCACATGTGTGGGCGTTATCGGCGTCCAAATATAAACATAGAGCGGCTGGAGTTCACCACTCCCTCGCCGGCCGCTTCCCCTTGCGGTCTCAACAGCTGTTCGCGCCATAAGCATCCGCTATGGGCGGCGATTCGTCGTCTGTCGTCCCGCAATCGGAGTTAGAGGAGGACGGAGCCCAGCTCAGGAAGTCCTTCAAGCGATGGGCGGCACGTCTCTGCTACGCCGCGAGCCGACAACTCTCTCCTTTGCCACCTCCTTGTGCCTACTCACCTTGGCGGACTCTTCGAGCGCGTGATAGTGCTGCCACGTTCTCGCGACAAGAGCGGCAGGCGGTGGTCTCCGCGGAGGTGAACGAGCAGCGTATTGCGATGCGGAGTGCAGCTTCATCGTCTTCGGCGGGCGGCAACGGCTTGGGCGCAAATTTAGAGGACCCGCAGCCACTGTGCCTAGCTCCGCCCTGCGTCGTCGCCTTCATCGCCTGGCTATAGGCGCGGCCTATCGTCTAGGCTGCAACGTTGACGGGCTTGGGGGTGCGGGCACCAACACCTAGCGGCTCTCCCAACCGGGGCTGGTGTTGGAGATCCAGGGCGGATCTTCTAATGCTGCCGCCTCACCGTGCACGGCAGAGAGCGCACAGGGCGGCGCCAGGCTGTTGCGGAGGAGGAGCTCCCGCGCACGTCCATCCGCGAGTGCCGGAGCGCAATGCGGAGCGTGAGCTCCTCCAAGTCTGGCTCAAATGAGTTTGACGGGTCAAAGGAGGCGAGTCCCACCCAACTGATCCCGTTGGAGCCAGAATCGGAGCCAGCCATGGCGAAGAGGACGGTGAAGATGAAACGTGAGAGGGCGGAAGGGAGCAAAGAGGCGAGAGGGGTGAGGAAGCGGAGTGAGGTTTGAGCTAGGGTTTTGTCCATATCGGCTTTTTGTGGGGATGGTGGTGGGGCCAGATGGGCCAGGCTAGCCGGAACTGATATGGCGGGTATGTTTGGATGCGTTCGGGCCTCCTCATATCCATCCCAAACATGGGGTGGATATAAAGATTTCTGGACTGACCGGACAGGCCTGGTCAAAATAAAAGGACAGGTCGAGTGCCTTTTTTTTCTTTCTATTTTCTGTCCGGGCAGTGATTGGAATAGTCCATTTCGAACAATCGTGTTGTAGATGCTCTTATTCGTTTGCATTCTTTTTATTCCGCAGTGTTTGCCTGCGTGCAAAAGAATGGCCGTCTGTGGCGCCCCCTTTGCCTCTAGGTGGCCTGTGGGCCTTTATTCATCCGCAGATTTTAGGGCGTTGGACGATGATGTGTTTTGGCTGTAAAACTTGGTTTCTCGAATAAATCTTCACCGGTGACATATTCCTTTTCTTAAACAAAGATGACTCAGCTAAATAAATCTTCACCGGTGACATATTCCTTTTTTTAAAATAAAAAAAGATAACTCAGCTAAATGAATCTTCACCGGTGACAAGCTATATGGAGTAAAATCCGCCATCCATCCAAACAAAATATCCAGTAACATTTACGAGGAAAACCCTATAAATTTGATCATGGTTAAACAAGGGACCCAAATATCCAACGAAAGTCAGATTTTTAGGCATGCCAAATCGACTTTTTTTCATGGTAAATTATGTTTGTCGAGGGTGGCAAGTTTAGCTGGCGAGCATGGCAAATCCGCCTGAGTTCATTTCTTTGCCAGGAAATTGCCTTGCTTGCCAACTATATTTCCCATCCCTCTACCAACATAAATTGCCATGATTTTTTTTCGATTTACCATGCCTAAAACATTACGTCAGATTTTTAGCATTTCCGTAAATAAGAGGTGCTTCATCCGGACCAGTGGAGTTTGATGGTAACATGACGATTATTTATTTTTACAGTTTCAAGCAAAAACAAGATGAAATGTTTCGAACTATCTTGAAACAGCACTTGTAAAGAGGTTCTCCACATCTAAAAAGGAACTGAAATTTAAAAATTCTCAGAGTCGAGATGAGTGTCGGACCAAAACAAGAATGAACGGTGGAGATCTCACAAACTCCACTTAGATGGAAGATCATGTTCATATCCCAGCATGACTTCAGACATGGGATTTATATTAGGTCCCTTTATATTACCATCCCTACTTCCACACTCTTATGGTCAAACTGAAGTTCACAAAAAAGAGAGAGAACAGAAAAACTAGTACACGGTGTACTAGTACTACCTAGACATGTATATACTGTATGTATCCATGGCTACATAGAAGATGTTTCCATCAAATATATAACCTCTCCTCGAGCCTGGACTGACCGGCCACGACGGAGCTCAACTAGCTCATCATCTTCTGCTCGTTCTTGAAGCGCTCTCGAACGGACAGTATGAAGGCCGCGGCCCTCTCGTCGACGTCACCGGCGGCGGCATAGGGGGCGCTCGCCCTCGCGTCGATGGAAGAAGGATACCTGGGCTGGTAGGCGTGAGCCGTAGTGACGCTCGGCGCAGGCTTGGCCTGCCCTTTGCCGGCGTACTTGGAGTACACCATAGCCACTTTCCCTTTGATCCCCCTGGCGCCGCTCTTCATGGTTCCCTCCATTGCACTGTGTTTGATTCTGCCTAAGTTTTGTTGCTGTGCACTTGTGTTGTGTGCGCGGTGCGCCTTGCTTTGCGATGCTGGAATGTGAAATGCCGAAGAGGTAGCTACCCTCTTTTATACTCGAATGACCAAGTGGTAGCTACTGGCTAGGAAGGCCATAGACATTCCATGTCACATCCTGGCATTTACTAGTAGATGCCAGTGGATAATGAACATGCGTGCACCCAACGAAATGTAGCTCTGGCAAAGTGAATCTGGGAGGTGTCACTGATAGGAGATTCCCATGCTTTCGGAGGGTCCAGTGGTAAGTGACACGAAGAGATGTAGTGAATCTTGTTTGTGGTCTGCATGATTGTATCTAGTGGGCCACGATAATATACGGTTGGTCCTGTGATAAAAATCCATGTATGCTCACATGCTTGCCAAGGTTCTTTGCCTCTCTCTCGCCCTTTCCAGATCAGAAAAAAAAAAGATCATCCCTTGGGATATCCAAATGTATTATCCTCGGCAGATTCCTAATTCCTCCCTATCCCTTTGGGCGGGAACGGACAAGATGACCGGAGCCAAGTGCAAGGTTAATTGGGCAACCATATGTCGGCCAAAGCATTTTGGAAATTTGGTGTACTCAACCTCGATAGGTTTGCTCGGGCATTGCGGTTACGTTGGCTTTGATATGAGTGGAAGGTTCCGGCAAAGATTTGGGTGAGTTTGGGGAACCCCTGTGACATGGTGGACCTGGACCTCTTCTATGCCTTACCATCGTATCTATTAGCAATGGTGCCATTGCCCCTTTTTGGGATTCCCCTTGGTTCAATGGCAAGAAACCGAAGGACATTACCCCGCCCATATACTTTTCCTCCTCGCAAACAATTGGAAAGTTAAGGAGGCCTTGACGGATGACGCTTGGATTCACAAGATTAAGCTCAATATGATCCTCACCATGGAGCACCTTAGGCACTTTGTCATGTTGTGGGAGCACATTCGCCACACCCACCTTCATGTGGATGCCACGAACAAGATGGTTTGGAAGCACTCGGCGAATGGGCATTATTCGCCGGCCTCGGCTTACAACGCGCAATTCATTGAATCTACTGGTACCACCTTCCGCTGCTACATCTGGGCGTCTGGGCTCCACCAAAGTTGATTTTTTTTGCATGGCTTGCAACCCGTAATAGGATTTGGACGGCCGATAGGCCGGCTAAGAGGGGTTTGAAAGAACATTTGCTCCCTTGATGGTTTTGGTAATTAATGACAACATACATATTGTTGGACTAATAGTTTTACCTAGAATATTTCAGATAAGTTCAACAGCGACATGGCAAGGACATGAGGATGTGGACCCCTTCAAAATGCAAGGACATGGATTGGCAAAAGCTCAAGACTCTACATTTTTGGTTTAGTGATCCAAGATCACATTGAGTCCCTTAGATAAGCCAATACTATTAAAATGGGATGAGGTTGTTGCTCAAGTGCTTAATGATGTTGCTCCAAAAAACCCTCAATCACTTTCCCAAATCTATACAAACCCTAATTCATCATTTCGGTCCCACCGATATCTCTTACTCTAGACCCACCGAGGTGATCCTTCTATTGCCACAACCAAAACCCTAACAAGTGGTTCCCCCCCGCGTCGTCTCTAAGGCGACTCGGGCGGGCAACCCACCGCGCCGCCACAACCCCCTTCTCCAACCACCGCCCCTCGCCGTCGCCGGCAAAACAAAGTCGGGCAAAGCTCGGCGAAGGCTGGCAGCGGCGGGATCCGTTCCGCGCGCGTGTTTTCTCGTCCTGCTGTCCCCTCTCCTCATCTGCATTGGGGGCGACCAGATCTGGTCCCTGCGTCCTTGGCCCGCTTTCCCGGCGTTGGCCGACGCCTCCTTCCTATTCCGGGCGGCGCGTCGTGGCTGCGGGCTTCCGGCGCCCTCAGAGTGGCTTCGTGGCTGGCCTCGTGGCTGCTTCAGCCGCGTCTCCTCCCGCCATGGCCTACTGGCTGGAAAGATCCAAAACTGCCGCGTCTTCCGCATCCGCCGCCGCCTGTTCTGCCGTTGCCGTGCTCCTCTGCGCTTGCCAAAACGAGGGTGGCGTCGTGGCTCCTGCGCTTGGGAGCCCTCCACCTCCCAGATCCCCCGGGTGGGTGTCGTTGTCTAGTGGCTTTTCCCGCAGGGGCTCCGCACCAGTGGTCCTCGCTGGTTGCTTGGCGTCAAGGGTGCCTGCCGGCGTCGCTGCCGGTTGGATTCACCTGGATCTGGGGCCGTCCAATCCCAGTGCTGCCCGGCGCTATTGGCGGCTGCTCTGCCTCTCTTCGGGGGGAGGATGTGACCGGGGGTTTGGGAGAAATCCATGGTCGGCCAGCTGCTGCTGGCCGGGGCAGCGGCGACGCTTCCCGCCGTTTCCATCTTGATGGCGCTGTCTTCATCCCCCGGTCTTGTGATGTTTAGAGTGTGCTTTGTGGAGTTCTATGCTTGGTGTTGCCCTTCGACTACGCCGGTGGCACACAGGCGCCGTGGCGTCGTCTCGGCCCGGCGTGACCGTTCGAATGTACCCCATTACACAGGTGGTGTCGCGGCGTTGTGCAGTCTTGGTTGCCCAGTGCTTTTCGATTGCGTCGACGATGCAGTGTCATGGCTTAGTCTCGGCTCGCCGCTGCAGTTCGAGCGCTCGAGGTGCCCCCCTGTTGTGATGTTTTGGTGTACTTTGTGGAGTTCTATGCTTGGTGATGCCCTTCGGCTACACCGGTGGCACACAGGTGCTGTGGCGTCGTCTTGGCCCGGCGTAACCGTTCGAATGTACCCCACGACACAGGTGGTGTCGCGGCGTTGTGCAGTCTTGGTTGCCCCGGTGCTTTCCGATTGCGTCGATGGTGCAGTGTCATGGTTTAGTCTCGGCTCGCCGCTGCAGTTCGAGCGCCGGTGGTGCCCCTTGCTGTGTTGTGTCCCCCCCTCGCCATGTGTTGTTGGTGTGTTGTTTTGCTTTATTTCTCCTCTATGTGCCCCTGTACTTCTGGTTCACTTGAGCCCTATCTTGTATTAGGCTGCAAAGCCTATAGGCAACAAATGAATACAATTCAGGTGGGGAGGATTTCTTCTCCCCCCCGATGACATTCAAAAAAACCCTAACAATTGGTCTGACCGAAATGGTACTCGGTCCCACCGAGACGGCCTTGCCAAGCTTCTGTAATGAAGTCACTTCATTTCAGAATTACCGAGATGAATTGATCAGAATTACCAAGACGGGGCTTTGCCCTAGCTATTGCACTTCGGTCCCACCGAGTTGGTATAATCGGTCTCACCGAAAAGCCTAACGGTCAAGTCTTTTACACTTGTCGGTCTCACCGAGATTATCATATCGGTGCCACCGAGTTGGGTCAAAAGCTTGTAACGGTTGGTTTTTGGTGCTGCCTATTTATACCCCTCCTCCACCACTTATTCGCTAAGAGAGCCATCAGAACGAAACACAACTTCCGCCATTCATTTTCTGAGAGAGAATCACCTACTCTGGTGTTGAGATTAAGAGATTTCATTCCTACCATTTGAACCTTGATTTCTAGCCTCTTCAAGTTGCTTTCCACTCCAATCCTTCTCCTACCCAGGTCAAATATGTGTGAGAGAGATTGAGTGTTGAGGAGACTATCATTTGAAGCACAAGAGCAAGGAGTTCATCACCAACACAACATCTATTATATTTTGGAGAGAGGTGTCTCCTATATTGGTTAGGTGTCACTTGGGAGCCTCCAAGATCATGTGGAGTTGAACTAAAGAGTTTGTAAGGGCAAGGAGATCGCCTACTTCGTGAAGATCTACCCGAGTGAGGTTAGTCCTTCGTGGACAGAAGCCATCGTGGAATAGACAAGGTTACTTGTTCGCAGACCCTTTGTGGGTGGAGCCCTCCATGGACTCGCGCAACCATTAGCCTCTGTTGGTTGAAGTCTCCATCAACGTGGACGTAAGATAGTACCGCCTATCGGAACCATGCCAAAAATTATCGTGTCTTCATTGCGTTTGATCTTTCGACTCTACCCTTTACTTTCCCCACAATTGCATGATTTACTATTTCCGCTACTCTATCTCTAGATATGCATGTGTAGAAAGTCTTGGTGTTATCTTAACGTGTGCCAAAATCTTCCTAAGTTTCAAGAAAACTAAAAGTTGCACCTTTGGTTAATTAGTTAAGTGTCTATTCACCCCTAGACCTATCTTCTTCGATCCTACAGGGTTGTCAATAGGTGTAAGATAGTGGAGCCCATATTTTATTCCAATGTCGCTTCACCATTAAGATTTGGAACCTCATCAAAGATTGGCTCGACCTCCATGTGATTGATGTGAAAACTTGGGGGCGTTGCACCTCTCTCTCACATTGGTGGAGCAATATTTCTGAAAGCAACATCCCCAATAGGATGGCCATGGAATCCCTCACCATGCTAGTTAGTTGGAACATTTGGAATGAGAGAAACACTCGTGTGTTCCGTCACGAGTCAACACCAGCACCGATCATCTTTGACATCATCAAAAGGCAAGCTAGGCTATGAGTTACTGTGGGTGCAAAAAAATTGCATAACATAATGCGAGGAAAGTAATGCCCTTTTGTAATCGTGGTGATGTGTAACAAACTCTATTCTATTTCTTAATTAATGGATGAGGCAAAGCTTATGCCTCCGTTCGAAAAAATACATCAACTCGTCGTGTAGTTCTTGTAAGTTCTGTACATGTATCTGTCTAATCCTTTACGTGTAGCAGTTGCATTACTTATAACTGAAAGGAAATATGCCCTATAGGCAATAATAAAGTTATTATTTATTTCCTCATATCATGATAAATGTTTATTATTCATGCTAGAATTGTATTAACCGGAAACATAATACATGTGTGAATACATAGACAAACATAGTGTCACTAGTATGCCTCTACTTGACTAGCTCGTTGATCAAAGATGGTTGTGTTTCCTAGCCATAGACATGAGTTGTCATTTGATTAACAGGATCACATCATTAGTAGAATGATGTGATTGACTTGACCCATTTTGTTAGCTTAGCACTTGATCATTTTAGTTTACTGCTATTGCTTTCTTCGTGACTTATACATGTTCCTATGACTATGAGATTATGCAACTCCCGATTACCGGAGGAACACTTTGTGTGCTACCAAACGTCACAACGTAACTGGGTGATTATAAAGGTGCTCTACAGGTGTCTCCGATGGTACTTGTTGAGTTGGCATAGATCGAGATTAGGATTTGTCACTCCAATTGTCGGAGAGGTATCTCTGGGCCCTCTCGGTAATGCACATCACTATAAGCCTTGCAATCAATGCAACTAATGAGCTAGTTGCGGGATGATGCATTAAAGAATGAGTAAAGAGACTTGCCGGTAAACCGACGATCGAATCTCGGGGAAGTAACATACCGATGACAAAAGGAACAAATGTATGTTGTTATGCGGTTTGACCGATAAAGATCTTCATAGAATATGTAGGAACTAATATGAGAATCTAGGTTCCGCTATTGGTTATTGATCGGAGATGTGTCTCGGTCATGTCTACATAGTTCTCGAACCCGTAGGGTCTGCACGCTTAAAGTTCTATGATGATCAGTATTATGAGTTTATATGTTTTGATATATCGAAGGTAGTTCGGAGTCCCGAATATGACCACGGACATGACGAGGAGTCTCGAAATGGTCAAGACATAAAGATTGATATATTGGAAGCCTACATTTTGACATCGGAAGAGTTCCGAGTGAAATCGGGATTTTACTGGAGTGCCGGAGGGGTTACCGGAACCCCCCGGGGGCTAATGGGCCTTGTTGGGCCCTAGTGGAGAGAGAGGGGCCTTTCAGGGCAGGCCGCATGCCCCCTCCCCCTGTGGTCCGAATTGGACTAGGAAGGGGGGGGGCACCCCCTTTCATTCTCCTTCTCCCCCTTCCTTTCCTCCTCCTAGTAGGAGTAGGAAAGAGGGGAGTCCTACTCCTACTAGGAGGAGGACTCCTCCAGGCGCGCCCTAGAGGGCCGTCCGGCCTCCCCCTTGCTCCATTATATACAGGGGCAGGGGGCACCCTAGAACACACAAGTTGATCATTGATCTCTCCCCACTGTGTGCGGTGCCCCCCTCCACCATAATCCACCTCGGTCATACTGTAGCGGTGCTTAGGAGAAGCCCTGCGATGGTAGCTTCATCAACATCGTCACCATACCGTCGTGCTGACGAAACTCTCCCTCGAGCTCTACTGGATCGTGAGTTCACGGGACGTCACCAAGATGAACGTGTGCTGAACATGGAGGTGCCGTATGTTCGATACTGAGGATCGGTCATCATGAAGACGTAAGACTACATCAACCGCGTTGTCATAATGCTTCCGCTTAACGATCTACGAGGGTATGTGGACGACACTCTCCCCTCTCGTTGCTATGCACCACCATGATCTTGCGTGTGCGTAGGATTTTTTTTTTGAAATTACTACGTTCCCCAACAGTGGGATCCGAGCCAGGTTTATGCGTAGATGTTATAAGCACGAGTAGAACACAAGTGAGTTGTGGGCGATACAAGTCATACTGCTTACCAGCATTTCATACTTTGGTTCGGCGGTATTGTTGGATGAAGCGGCCCGGACCGACATTACGCGTACGCTTACGCGAGACTAGTTCTACCGACGTGCTTTGCACACAGGTGGCTGATACGTCTCCAACGTATCTATAATTTTTTATTGTTCCATGCTATTATATTATCTGTTTTGGATGTTAATGGGATTTATTTTACACTTTTATATTATTTTTGGGACTAACCTATTAACCGGATGCCCAACCCAAATTGCTGTTTTTTTGCTTACTTTAGTGTTTCTCAGAAAAGGAATATCAAACAGAGTCCAAACGGAATGAAACCTTTGGGAGCGTTATTTTTGGAACAAACGTGATCCAGGGGACTTGGAGTGGATGTCAAGAAACAATCGAGGAGGCCACGAGGTAGGGGGCGCACCCACCCCCTGGGCGCGCCCTCCACCCTCGTGGGCCCCCTCGTTGCTCCACCGACCTACTTCTTCCTCCTATATATATATATATCCATATACCCCGCAAACATCCAGGAGCACCACGAAACCCTATTTCCACCGCCACAACCTTCTATACCCAAGAGATCCCATCTTGGGGCCTTTTCCAAAGCTCCGCCGGATGGGGCATTGATCACGGAGGGCCTCTACATCAACTCCATGGCCCCTCCGATGATGTGTGAGTAGTTTACTTCAGACCTTCGGGTCCATAGCTAGTAGCTAGATGGCTTCTTCTCTCTCTTTGGATCTCAATACAAAGTTCTCCTCGATTCTCTTGGAGATCTATTCGATGTCATCTTCGTTTGCGGTGTGTTTATCGAGATCCAATGAATTGTGAGTTTATGATCAAGTTTATCTATGAACAATATTTGAATCTTCTCTGAATTCTTTTATGTATGATTGGTTTATCTTTGCAAGTCTCTTTGAATTATCAGTTTGGTTTGGCCTACTAGATTGATCTTTCTTGCAATGGGATAATTGCTTAGCTTTGGGTCCAATCTTGCGGTGCTCGATCCCAGTGACAGAAAGGGAAAGGACACATATTGTATTGTTTCCATTGAGGATAAAAAGATGGGGTTTATATCATATTGCATGAGTTTATCCCTCTACATCATGTCATCTTGCTTAAGGCGTTACTCTGTTCTTATGAACTTAATACTCTAGATGCATGTTGGATAGTGGTCGATGTGTGGAGTAATAGTAGTAGACGCAGGCAGGAGTCGGTCTACTTGTCACGGACGTGATGCCTATATACATGATCACGCCTAGATATTCTCATAATTATTGCTTTTCTATTAATTGCTCGACAATAATTGTTCACCCACCGTAATACTTATGCTATCTTGAGAGAAGCCACTAGTGAAACCTATGGCCCCTAGGTCTATTCTCCATCATATAAGTGTCCACTCTATTTTATTTTGCAATCTTTACTTTCAATCTATATCATAAAAATACCAAAAATATTTATCTTATTATTATTATCTCTATTAGATCTCACTCTTGCAAGTGGCCGTGAAGGGATTGACAACCCCTTTATCGCGTTGGTTGCGAGGTTCTTATTTGTTTGTGTAGGTATGAGGTGACTCGCGTGTGGTCTCCTACTGGATTGATACCTTGGTTCTAAAAAACTGAGGGAAATACTTATACTACTTTACTGCATCACCCTTTCCTCTTCAAGGGAAAACCAACGCAATGCTCAAGAGGTAGCAAGAAGGATTTATGGCGCCGTTGCCGGGGAGATCTACGCCAAGTCAAGACATACCAAGTACCCATCACAACTCTTATCCTTCACATTACATTATTTTCCATTTGCCTCTCATTTTCCTCTCCCCCACTTCACCCTTGCCGTTTTATTCGCCCTCTTTTCCGTTCGCCTCTTTTCCGCTTGCTTCGTCGTTATGGCTAGTCCTTTATCTACTCCTTTGTATCCCGAGAATGAAGTTCTTAATTTTAAACAAAGGGAGGGAGAAAATCTAAAAGATGCTTGGTACATAATTTGCAATGCGCAAAATGGATCTACTAGGAATCAATCTACTTCCGTTCTTCTTCGCAATTTTTATGTAGGAATCACTCCTTGGAATAGATATATTCTTGATACCATTACCGGAGGAAATTTCTTGGGTAGCCATACTTTTGATTCTTATAATGCTATGATAGATTTGTTTGGCCTACCACCTCTTTTGGTTAATGGAACTATTTTAACTTTGGAACACGTGATGCAACGGCTTGAAATGATTGAAAATAAAGTTGCCACTGTAGAGTTGATTGAAAATTTGGATAGAAAGATCCATAACCAAATTACCCAATACAGATCTAAGGTAGGAGTTGCTCTTAATTTTTTTAAAGAAAAGGAACCTATGGTTAATGAAAAGATAGATCAAGATTCCACTAGAATTGATAAAATTGAGGATATTATTACCAACCTAGGGTCTGCCTTTTCTTCCGTGAAAAATACTCCTTCTAATGCTAAGATTTCCAAATTGATGTATGTTCCTAAAAATAAGGGTGAAACTTCTAGTAAAGGAAATGCGGACCTCAAATCCATAAGTGTTCACCCCAACTTTCTCACTATCCTTAAGGAACCTTTTGCTACAAATGTTTTTCTTGATTTCGTGCCTAGGAGTTTGATAATTAATAAAAAAAGAAACTCCTAAGAGTTATAGGTGTCTTATTGAAGAATTGCCTACCAAAGATGGCAATACCTAGATCTATCTTCGCTTTTGTGCCTAGCTAGGGGCGTTAAACGATAGCGCTTGTTGGGAGGCAACCCAATTTTATTTTTATTCCTTGCTTTTTCCTCCTGTTTAGTAATAAATAATTTATATAGACTCTGTTTTGGTTGTGTTTTTTGTGTTTAATTAGTGTATGTGCCAAATAGAACCGTTGGGAAGACTTGGGGGATGTCTTTTTGATCTTGCTGTAAAAAACAGAAACTTTAGCGCTCACGAGAATTGCTGCCATTTTTTATTGGAGAGTGATATTTAGTTAATTCTTTTTGCAGATGATTAATATATAAATTATTCACATCCATCAATTTATTTTAGAATTTTTGGGGTTCCAGAAGTTTGCGTTAGTTACAGATTACTACAGACTGTTCTGTTTTTGACATATTCTGTTTTTCGTGTGTTGTTTGCTTATTTTGATGAATCTATGGCGTAATAGAGTTTATAAACCATAGAGAAGTTGGAATACAGTAGGTTTAACACCAATATAAATAAAGAATGAGTTCATTACAGTACCTTGAAGTGTTGTTTTGTTTTCTTTCGCTAACGGAGCCCACAGGATTTTCTGTTAAGTTTTGTGTTGTGAAATTTTCAAGTTTTGGGTAAAGATTTGATGGATTATGGAACAAGGAGTGGAAATAGCCTAAGCTTGGGGATGCTCAAGGCACCCCAAGGTAAATCCAAGGACACCAAAAAGCCTAAGCTTGGGGATGCCCCGGAAGGCATCCCCTCTTTTGTCTTCGTTCGTCGGTAACTTTACTTGGAGCTATATTTTTATTCGCCACATGATATGTGTTTTGCTTGGAGCGTCTTGTATGATTTGAGTCTTTGATTTTTAGTTTACCACAATCATCCTTTCTGTACACACCTTTTGATAGAGACACACATGAATTGGAATTTATTAGAATACTCTATGTGCTTCACTTATATCTTTTGAGCTATATAGTTTTTGCTCTAGTGCTTCACTTATATCTTTTAGAGCACGTCGGTGGTTCTATTTCATAGAATTAATTGATCTCTCATGCTTCACTTATATTATTTTGAGAGTCCTTTAGAAAAACATGGCAATTTGCTTTTAGGCATAATAAAAACTTTCATATAAGTGCATTGAATACTATGAGAAGTTTGATACTTGATGATTGTTTTGAGATATGGAGATGGTGATATTAGAGTCATGCTAGTTGATTAGTTGTGAATTTGAGAAATACTTGTGTTGAAGTTTGTGATTCCCGTAGCATGCACGTATGGTGAACTGTTATGTGATGAAGTCAGAGCATGATTTATTTATTGATTGCCTTCCTTATGAGTGGCGGTCGGGGACGAGCGATGGTCTTTTCCTACCAATCTAACCCCTAGGAGCATGCGCGGAGTACTTTGTTTCGATAACTACTAGATTTTTGCAATAAGTATGTGCGTTCTTTATGACTAATGTTGAGTCCATGGATTATACGCACCCTCACCCTTCCAACATTGCTAGCCTCTCTAGTACCGCGCAACTTACGCCGGTACCATAAACCCACCATATACCTTCCTCAAAACAGCCACCATACCTACCTATCATGGCATTTCCATAGACATTCCGAGATATATTGCCATGCAACTTTCCAGCGTTCTGTTTGTTATGACACGCTTCATCATTGTCATATTGCTTTGCATGATCATGTAGTTGACATCGTATTTGTGGCAAAGCCACCGCTCATAATTTTTTCATACATGTCACTCTTGATTCATTGCATATCGGTACACCGCCGGAGGCATTCACATATTGTCATATTTTGTTCTAAGTATTGAGTTGTAATTCTTAAGTTGTAAGTAAAAAAGAAGTGTGATGATCATCATTATTAGAGTATTGTCCCAGTGAGGAAAGGATGATGGAGACTATGATTCCCCCACAAGTCGGGATGAGACTCCGGACAAAAAAAAAGAAAAGAGGCCAAAAGAAAAAAAAAGAAGGCCCAAATATAAAAATTGAGAGAAAAAGAGAGAAGGGACAATGTTAGTATCCTTTTTCCACATCATACGTTTCCAACATATCTATAAGTTTTGATTGCTCCATGCTATATTATTTACTGTTTTGGATGTTTATGGGCTTTATTATACACTTTTATATCATTTTGGGACTAACCTATTAACCCAGAGCCCAGTGCCAATTTCTGTTTTTTACCTTGTTTTAGGGTTTCGAAGAAAAGGAAAACCAAAAGGAGTCCAGTTGACCTGAAACTTCATGGAACCCATTTTTGGAAGGAAAAAAGACCAGAAGACTTGAAGTGCACATAAGGGAAGCTTCAAGGAGGCCACGAGGTAGGGGGGTGCGCCCACCCCCTGGGCGCGCCCTCCACCCTCGTGGGCCCCTCGTGCCCCCCTGACGTACTTCTTCCACCTATATATCTCTATATACCTTAAAAACATCCGAGAGCACAATAGATCGGGAGTTCCGCCGCCAGAAGCCTCCGTAGCCACCGAAAACCAATCTAGACCCGTTCCGGTACCCTGCCGGAGGGGGGAATCCCTCTCCGGTGGCCATCTTCATCATCCCGGTGCTCTCCATGATGAGGAGGGGGTAGTTCTCCCTCGGGGCCGAGGGTATGTACCAGTAGCTATGTGTTTGATCTCTCTCTCTCTCTCTCTCTCTCTCTCTCTCTCTCTCTCTCTTCTCTCTCGTGTTCTTGATTTGGCACGATCTTGATGTATCACGAGCTTTGCTATTATAGTTGGATCTTATGTTTCTCAACCCCCTCTACTCTCTTGTAATGAATTGAGTTTCCCCTTTGAAGTTATCTTATCAGATTGAGTCTTTAAAGATTTGAGAACACTTGATGTATGTCTTGCCGTGTGTATCTGTGGTGACAATGGGATACCACATGATTCACTTGATGTATGTTTTGGTGATCAACTTGCGGGTTCCGCCCATGAACCTATGCATAAGGGTTGGCACACGTTTTCGTCGTGATTCTCCGGTAGAACTTTTGGGGCACTCTTTGAGGTCCTATGTGTTGGTTGAATAGATGAATCTGAGATTGTGTGATGCATATCATATAATCATACCCACGGATACTTGAGGTGACATTGGAGTATCTAGGTGACATTAGGGTTTTGGTTGATTTGTATCTTAAGGTGTTATTCTAGTATGAACTCTAGGGCTGTTTGTGACACTAATAGGAATAGCCCAACGGATTGATTGGAAAGAATAACTTTGAGGTGGTTTCGTACCCTACCATAATATCTTCGTTCGTTCTCCGCTATTAGTGACTTTGGAGTGACTCTTTGTTGCATGTCGAGGGATAGTTATATGATCCAATTATGTTATTATTGTCGAGGGAACTTGCACTAGCGAAAGTATGAACCCTAGGCCTTGTTTCAACGCATTGCAATACCGTTTACGCTCACTTTTATCATTAGTTACCTTGATGTTTTTATATTTTCAGATTACAAAAACCATTATCTACTATTCATATTGCACTTGTATCACCATCTTTTCGCCGAACTAGTGCACCTATACAATTTACCATTGTATTGGGTGTGTTGGGGACACAAGAGACTCTTTTTTATTTGGTTGCAGGGTTGCTTGAGAGAGACCATCTTCATCCTACACCTCCTACGGATTGATAAACCTTAGTTCATCCACTTGAGGGAAATTTGCTACTGTCCTACAAACCTCTGTACTTGGAGGCCCAACAACGTCTAGAAGAAGAAGGTTGTGTAGTAGACATCAATCTCTTTTCTGGCGCCGTTGCTGGCGAGGTTAGCGCTTGAAGGTATATCTTTAGATCTTGCAATCGAGTCTTTTAGTTTCTTGTTTTTTATCACTAGTTTAGTTTATAAAAGAAAACTATATAAAAAATGGAATTGAGTTTGTCCCATACGCTTCACCTTTTTAATATCTTTTGTGAGTATGATGGAAAGGATAATTGTGCTCAAGTGCCAGAAGAAGAAATCTATAAAATGTTTGGCACTAAATATTTGAATGATGAGCATGATTGCAATGTTGTTAGTATGAATTCCTTGAATATCCATGATTCTAATGATATGCAAAGCCACAAGCTTGGGGAAGCTATGTTTGATGAAGATGATATTTTTTGTCCCCCAAGCTTTGATGAGCAAATTTACTATGATGAAAGCATGCCTCCTATCTATGATGATTATTATGGTGACACGTATGCTTTAGATAATAATGATAACCATGAAACTTGTGATCGATCTTAATTTTCAATCACATGATAGTTATTTTGTTGAGTTTTCTCCCACTATTATTCATGAGAAGAAATTTGCTTATGTGGAGAGTAATAAAAATTCTATGCTTGTAGATCATGAAAAGAATGCTTTAGGTGCTGGTTATATTGTCTAATTCATTCATTATGCTACTGAAAATTATTATGAGGGAGGAATATATGCTTGTAGGAATTGCAATAATATCAAGTTTCCTCTCTATGTGCTTAAAATTTTAAAGTTAGGCTTGTTTTGCCTTCCTATGCTAGTTGATTGTTGTTACCATAAGATGTTTGCTCACAAAATCCCCATGCATAGGAAGTGGGTTAGGCTTAAATGTGCTAGTCATATTCTTCATGATGCTCTCTTTATGTTACAATTCTTATCTTTTATGTGAGCAGCATTGAAATCATCATGCCTAGCTAGGGGCCTTAAACGATAGCGCTTGTTGGGAGGCAACCCAATTTTATTTTTGTTCCTTGCTTTTTGCTCCGTTTTAGTAATAAATAATTTATCTAGCCACTGTTATGATTGAGTTTTTTATGTTTTAATTAGTGTTTGTGCCAAGTAGAACCGTTGGGAAGACTTGGGGAAAGTCTTGTTGATCATGCTGTAAAAAACAGAAACTTTAGCACTCACGAGAATTGCTGCCATTTTTTATTGGAGAGTGCTATTTAGTTAATTATTTTTGCATTTGATTAATAGATAAATTCTTCAGGTCCAGCAATTTATTTTAGAATTTGTGGGGTTCCAGAAGTATACGTTTGATCCAGATTACTACAGACTGTTCTATTTTTGACAGATTCTGTTTTCGATGTGTTGTTTGCTTATTTTGATGAATCTATGAGTAGTATCAGAGGGTATGAACCATAGATAAGTTGGAATAAAGTAGGTTTAACACCAATATAAATAAATAATGAGTTCATTACAGTACCTTATGATGGTGATTTGCTTTCTTATACTAACGGAGCTTACGAGTTTTCTGTTAAGTTTTGTGTTGTGAAGTTTTCAAGTTTTGGGTAAAGATTCGATGGACTATGGAATAAGGAGTGGAAAGAGCCTAAGCTTGGTGATTCACAAGGCACCACAAGGTAATATTCAAGGACAAACAAAATCCTAAGCTTGGGGATGCCCCGGAAGGCATCCCCTCTTTCGTCTTCGTCCATCGGTAACTTTACTTGGAGCTATATTTTTATTTACCACATGATATGTGTTTTGCTTGGAGCGTCATTTTATTTTCTTTTGTTTTGCTTGCTGTTTGAATAAAATACCAAGATCTGAAATCTTAAATGTTAGAGAGTCTTCACATAGTTGCATAATTATTCAACTACTCATTGATCTTCACTTATATCTTTCGGAGTAGTTTGTTGTTTGCTCTAGTACTTCACTTATATCTTTTAGAGCATGGTGGTAGTTTGATTTTGAAGAAATAGATGAACTCTCGTGCTTCACTTATATTATTTTGAGAGTCTTTTAGAACAGCATGGTAGTTTTATTTGGATATGAATCTAGTCCTAATATGATAGGCATCCAAGATGGGTATAATAAAAACTTTCATATAGAGTGCATTGAATACTAAGAGAAGTTTGATACTTGATAATTGTTTTGAGATATGGAGATGGTGATATTAGAGTCATGCTAGTTTAGTAGTTGTGAATTTGAGAAATACTTGTGTTAAAGCTTGTGATTCTCGTAGCATGCACGTATGGTGAACCGTTATGTGATGAAGTCGGAGCATGATGTATTTATTGATTGTCCTCCTTATGAGTGGCGGTCGGGGACGAGCGATGGTCTTTTCCTACCAATCTATCTCCCTAGGAGCATGCACATAGTACTTTGTTTCGATAACTAATAGATTTTTGCAATAAGTATGTGAGTTCTTTATGACTAATGTTGAGTCCGTGGATTATACGCACTCTCACCCTTCCACCATTGCTAGCCTCTCTAGTACCGCGCAACTTTCGCCGGTACCATAAACCCACCATATACCTTCCTCAAAATAGCCACCATACCTACCTATTATGGAATTTCCATAGCCATTCCGAGATATATTGCCATGCAACTTTCCATCGTTCCGTTATTATGACACGCTTCATCATTGTCATATTGCTTTGCATGATCATGTAGTTGACATCGTATTTGTGGCAAAGCCACCGTTCATAATTCTTTCATACATGTCACTCATGAGTCATTGCACATCCCGGTACACCGCCGGAGGCATTCATATAGAGTCATATCCTGTTCTAAGTATCGAGTTGTAATTCTTGAGTTGTAATAAAATAAAAGTGTGATGATCATCATTATTAGAGCATTGTCCCAGTGAGGAAAGGATGATGGGGACTATGATTCCCCCACAAGTCGGGATGAGACTCCGGACGAAAATAAATAAATAAAAGAGGCCAAAGAAGCCCAAATAAAAAAAGAGAAAAGAGGCCATAAAAAAAGAGAGGGCCCAAATAAAAAAATAAAATAATAAAAAATGAGAGAAAATGAGAGAAGGGGCAATGCTACTATCCTTTTACCACACTTGTGCTTCAAAGTAGCACCATGATCTTCATGATAGAGAGTCTCCTATGTTGTCACTTTCATATACTAGTTGGAATCTTTCATTATAGAACTTTGCTTGTATATTCCAATGATGGGCTTCCTCAAATTGTCCTAGGTCTTCGTGAGCAAGCGAGTTGGATGCACACCCACTTAGTTTCTTTTTGAGCTTTCATATACTTATAGCTGTAGTGCATCCATTGCATGGCAATCCCTACTCACTCACATTGATATATATTGATGGGCATCTCCATAGCCCATTGATACACCTAGTTGATGTGAGACTATCTTCTCCTTTTTGTCTTCTCCACAACCACCATTCTATTCCACCTATAGTGCTATGTCCATGGCTCACGCTCATGTATTGCGTGAAGATTGAAAAAGTTTGAGAACACCAAAAGTATGAAACAATTGCTTGGCTTGTCATCGGGGTTGTGCATGATTTAAATATTTTGTGTGGTGAAGATAGAGCATAGCCAGACTATATGATTTTGTAGGGATAACTTTCTTTAGCCATGTTATTTTGAGAAGACATAATTGCTTAGTTAGTGTGCTTGAAGTATTATTATTTTTATGTCAATATGAACTTTTATCTTGAATCTTATGGATCTGAATATTCATGCCACAATTAAGAAGAATCACACTGAAATTATGCCAAGTAGCACTCCGCATCAAAAATTCTATTTTATCATTTACCTACTCGAGGACGAGCAAGAATTAAGCTTGGGGATGCTGATACGTCTCCAACGTATCTATAATTTTTGATTGCTCCATGCTATATTATCTACTGTTTTGGATGTTTATGGGCTTTATTATACACTTTTATATCATTTTTGGGACCAACCTATTGACCCAGAGCCCAGTGCCAGTTTCTGTTTTTTACCTTGTTTTAGGGTTTCGAAGAAAAGGAAAACCAAACGGAGTCCAATTGACCTGAAACTTCACGGAACCCATTTTTGGAAGGAAAGAAGCCCAACAGACTTGAAGTGCATGTAAGGGAAGCTTCGAGGAGGCCACGAGGTAGGGGGGCGCGCCCACCCCCCTGGGCGCGCCCTCCACCCTCGTGGGCCCCTCGTGGGCCCCCTAACGTACTTCTTCCGCCTATATATCTCCATATACCCTAAAAACATCCGAGAGCGCAATAGATCGGGAGTTCCGCCACCAGAAGCCTCTGTAGCCACCGAAAACCAATCTAGACCCATTCCGGCACCCAGCCGGAGGGGGGAATCCCACTTCGGTGGCCATCTTCATCATCCCGGTGCTCTCCATGACGAGGAGGGAGTAGTTCTCCCTCGGGGCCGAGGGTATGTACCAGTAGCTATGTGTTTGATCTTTCTCTCTCTCTCGTGTTCTTGATTTGGCACAATCTTGATGTATCACGAGCTTTTCTATTATAGTTGGATCTTATGTTTCTCCTCCCCCTCTACTCTCTTGTAATGAATTGAGTTTCCTCTTTGAAGTTATCTTATCGGATTGAGTCTTTAAAGATTTGAGAACACTTGATGTATGTCTTGCCGTGCGTATCTGTGGTGACAATGGGATACCACGTGATTCACTTGATGTATGTTTTGGTGATCAACTTGCGGGTTCCGCCCATGAACCTATGCATAAGGGTTGGCACACGTTTTCGTCATGATTCTCCGGTAGAACTTTGGGGCACTCTTTGAGGTCCTATGTGTTGGTTGAATAGATGAATATGAGATTGTGTGATGCATATCATATAATCATACCCACAGATACTTGAGGTGACATTGGAGTATCTAGGTGACATTAGGGTTTTGGTTGATTTGTATCTTAAGGTGTTATTCTAGTATGAACTCTAGGGCTGTTTGTGACACTTATAGGAATAGCCCAATGGATTGATTGGAAAGAATAACTTTGAGGTGGTTTCGTACCCTACCATAATCTCTTCGTTCATTCTCCGCTATTAGTGACTTTGGAGTGACTCTTTGTTGCATGTTGAGGGATAGTTATATGATCCAATTATGTTATTATTGTTGAGGGAACTTGCACTAGCGAAAGTATGAACCATAGGCCTTGTTTCAACGCATTGCAATACCGTTTACGCTCACTTTTATCATTAGTTACCTTGCTGTTTTTATATTTTTCAGATTACAAAAACCATTATCTACTATCCATATTGCACTTGTATCACCATCTCTTCGCCGAACTAGTGCACCTATACAATTTACCATTGTATTGGGTGTGTTGGGTACACAAGAGACTCTTTGTTATTTGGTTACAGAGTTGCTTGAGAGAGACCATCTTCATCCTACGCCTCCTACAGATTGATAAACCTTAGGACATCCACTTGAGGGAAATTTGCTACTATCCTACAAACCTCTGCACTTGGAGGCCCAACAACGTCTACAAGAAGAAGGTTGTGTAGTAGACATCACCACACATGTGCTTCAAAGTAGCACCATGATCTTCATGATAGAGAGTCTCCTATGTTGTCACTTTCATAAACTAGTGGGAATCTTACATTATAGAACTTGGCTTGCATATTCCAATGATGAGCTTCCTCAAATTGCCCTAGGTCTTCGTGAGCAAGCAAGTTGGATGCACACCCACTTAGTTTGTTTTGTTGAGCTTTCATACACTTATAGCTCTAGTGCATCCGTTGCATGGCAATCCCTACTCACTCACATTTATATCTATTAATGGGCATATCCATAGCCCATTGATACGCCTAGTTGATGTGAGACTATCTTCTCCTTTTTTTTCTTCTCCACAACCACAATTCTATTCCACCATAGTGCTATATCCATGGCTCACGCTCATATATTGCGTGAAGATTGAAAAAGTTTGAGAACATCAAAAGTATGAAACAATTGCTTGGCATGTCATCGGGGTTGTGCATGATTTAATATTTTGTGTGATGAAGATAGAGCATAGCCAGACTATATGATTTTGTGGGGATAACTTTCTTTGGCCGTGTTATTTTGAGAAGACATGATTGCTTAGCTAGTATGCTTGATGTATTATTATTTCTATGTCAATATTAAAATTTTATCTTGAATCTTTCGAATATGAACATTCATGCCACAATAAAGAAAAATTACATTGAGAAATATGTTAGGAAGCATTCCACATCAAAAATTCTGTTTTTATCATTTACCTACTCGAGGACGAGCAGGAATTAAGCTTGGGGATGCTCGATACGTCTCCAACGTATCTATAATTTTTGATTGTTCCATGCTATTATATTATCTGTTTTTGGATGTTAATGGGCTTTATTTTACAATTTTATATTCTTTTTGGGACCAACCTATTAACCGGAAGCCCAACCCAAATTGCTAATTTTTTGCCTATTTTAGTGTTTCGCAGAAAGGGAATATCAAACGGAGTCCAAACGGAATGAAACCTTCGGGAGCGTTATTTTTGGAACAAACGTGATCCAGGGGACTTGGAGTGGGCGTCAAGAAACAATCAAGGAGGTGACAAGGCAGGGGGCGAGCCCACCCCCTGGGCGCGCCCTTCACCCTCGTGGGCCCCTCGTTGCTCCACCGACCTACGTCTTCCTCCTATATATATCCATATACCCCGCAAACATCTAGGAGCACCACGAAACCCTATTTCCACCGCCGCAACCTTCTGTACCCAAGAGATCCCATCTTGGGGCCTTTTCCGGAGCTCCGCCGGAGGGGGCATTGATCACGGAGGGCCTCTATATCAACTCCATGGCCCCTCTGATGATGTGTGAGTAGTTTAGTTCAGACCTTCGGGTCCATAGCTAGTAGCTAGATGGCTTCTTGTCTCTCTTTGGATCACAATACAAAGTTCTCCTCGATTCTCTTGGAGATCTATTCGATGTAATCTTCTTTTGCGGTGTGTTTGTCGAGGTCCGATGAATTGTGGGTTTATGATCAAGTTTATCTATGAACAATATTTGAATCTTCTCTGAATTATTTTATGTATGATTGGTTTATCTTTGCAAGTCTCTTTGAATTATCAGTTTGGTTTGGCCTACTAGATTGATCTTTCTTGCAATGGGAGAAGTGCTTAGCTTTGGGTTCAATCTTGCGGTGCTCGATCCGAGTGACAGAAAGGGAAACGACACGTATTGTATTGTTTCCATCGAGGATAAAAAGATGGGGTTTATATAATATTGCATGAGTTTATCCCTCTACATTATGTCATCTTGCTTAAGGCGTTACTCTGTTCTTATGAACTTAATACTCTAGATGCATGCTGGATAGAGGTCGATGTGGGGAGTAATAGTAGTAGATGCAGGCACCAGTCGGTCTACTTGTCACAGACGTGATGCCTATATACATGATCATGCCTAGGTATTCTCATAATTGTTCACTTTTCTATCAATTGCTCGACAGTAATTTGTTCACCCACCGTAATACTTATGCTATCTTGAGAGAAGCCACTAGTGAAACCTATGGCCCCCGGGTCTATTCTGCATCATATAAGTTTCCAATCTATTTTATTTTGCAATCATTAATTTCAATCTATATCATAAAAATACCCAAAATATTTATCTTATTATTATTATCTCTATCAGATCTCACTCTTGCAAGTGGTCGTGAAGGGATTGACAACCCCTTTATCGCGTTGGTTGCGAGGTTCTTATTTGTTTGTGTAGGTACGAGGTGACTCGCGCGTGGTCTCCTACTGGATTGATACCTTGGTTCTCAAAAACTGAGGGAAATTCTTACGCTGCTTTACTGCATCACCCTTTCCTCTTCAAGGGAAAACCAATGCAGCGCTCAAGAGGTAGCAGTGGCTGGCGGGTGTCAGTTTCTTCAACTTTAGTTGAACCGAGTGTGGCTACGCCCGGTCCTTGTGAAGGTTAAAACAACACTAACTTGACGAACTATCGTTGTCGTCTTGATGCGTAGGTAAGAATGGTTCTTGCTCAGCCCATAGCAGCCACGTAAAACTTGCAACAACAAAGTAGAGGGTGTCTAACTTGTTTTTGCAGGGCATGTTGTGATGTGATATGGTCAAGACATGATGCTATATTTATTGTATGAGATGATCATGTTTTGTAACGGAGTTATCAGCAACTGGCAGGAGCCATATGGTTGTCGCTTTATTGTATGCAATGCAATCGCCCTGTAATTGCTTTATTTTATCACTAAGCAGTAGCGATAGTCGTAGAAGCAATAGATGGAGAGACGACAACGATGCTACGATGGAGATCAATGTGTTGCGCCGGTGACGATGGTGATCATGACGGTGCTTTGGAGATGGAGATCAAAGGCACAAGATGATGATGGCCATATCATATCACTTATATTGATTGCATGTGATGTTTATCCTTTATGCATCTTATTTTGCTTTGTTTGACGGTAGCATTATAAGATGATCTCTCACTAAATTTCAAGGTAAAAGTGTTCTCCCTGAGTATGCACCATTGGCAAAGTTCGTCGTGCTGAGACACCATGTGATGATCGGGTGTGATAAGCTCAACGTTCATCTACAATGGGTGTAAGACAGTTTTGCACACGCAGAATACTTGGGTTAAACTTGACGAGCCTAGCATATGCAGATATGGCCTCGGGACACTGAGACCGAAAGGTCGAGCGTGAATCATATAGTAGATATGATCAACATAGAGATGTTCACCATTGAAAACTACTCCATCTCACGTGATGATTGGTTATGGTTTAGTTGATATGGATCACGTGATCACTTAGATGATTAGAGGGATGCCTATCTAAGTGGGAGTTCTTAAGTAATATGATTAATTGAACTTAAATTTATCATGAACTTAGTACCTGATAGTATTTTTCTTGTCTATGTTATTGTAGATAGATGGCCCGTGCTGTTGTTCCGTTGAATTTTAATGTGTTCCTTGAGAAAGCAAAGTTGAAAGATGATGGTAGCAATTACACGGACTGGGTCCTTAACTTGAGGATTATCCTCATTGCTGCACAGAAGAATTACGTCCTGGAAGCACTGCTGGGTGCCACGCCTGCTGCAGATGCTACTGATGATGTTAAGAACGTCTGGCAGAGCAAAACTGATGACTACTCGATAGTTCAGTGTGCCATGCTTTACGGCTTAGAACCGGGACTTCAACGACGTTTTGAACGTCATGGAGCATATGAGATGTTCCAGGAGTTGAAGTTAATATTTCAAGCAAATGCTCGGACTGAGAGATATGAAGTCTCCAATAAGTTCTACAACTGCAAGATGGAGGAGAATAGTTCTGTCAGTGAACATATACTCAGAATGTCTGGGTATCATAACCACTTGACTCAACTGGGAGTTAATCTTCCTATTGATAGTGTCATTGACAGAGTTCTTCAATCACTGCCACCAAGCTACAAGAGCTTTGTGATGAACTATAATATGCAAGGGATGAATAAGACAATACCCGAGCTCTTCGTAATGCTAAAGGCGGCGGAGGTAGAAATCAAGAAGGAGCATCAAGTGTTGATGGTCAAAAAGACCACCAGTTTCAAGAAAAAGGGTAAAGGGAAGAAGAAGGGGAACTTCACAAAGAACGGCAAACAAGTTGCTGCTCAAGAGAAGAAACCCAAGTCTGGACCTAAGCCTGAGACTGAGTGCTTCTACTGCAAAGGGACTGGTCACTGGAAGCGAAACTGCCCCAAGTATTTGGCGGATAAGAAGGATGGCAAGGTGAACAAAGGTATATGTGATATACATGTTATTGATGTGTACCTTACTAGAGCTCGCAGTTGCACCTGGGTATTTGATACTGGTTCTGTTGCTAATATTTGCAACTCGAAACAGGGACTACAGATTAAGCGAAGACTGGCTAAGGATGAGGTGACGATGCGCGTGGGAAATGGTTCCAAAGTTGATGTGATCGCCGTCGGCACGTTACCTCTACATCTACCTTCGGGATTAGTTTTAGACCTGAATAATTGTTATTGGGTGCCAGCATTAAGCATGAACATTATATCTGCATCTTGTTTGATGCGAGAAGGCTATTCATTTAAATATGAGAATAATGGTTGTTCTATTTATATGAGTAATATCTTTTATGGTCATGCACCCTTGAAGAGTGGTCTATTTGTGTTGAATCTCGATAGTAGTGATACACATATTCATAATATTGAAGCCAAAAGATGCAGAGTTGGTAATGATAGTACAACTTATTTGTGGCACTGCCGTTTGGGTCATATTGGTGTAAAGCGCATGAAGAGACTCCATACTGATGGACTTCTGGAATCACTTGATTATGAATCACTTGGTACTTGCGAACCATGCCTCATGGGCAAGATGACTAAAACGCCGTTCTCCGGAACAATGGAGCGAGCAACATATTTATTGGAAATCATACATACTGATGTATGTGGTCCGATGAATATTGAGGCTCGCGGCGGGTATCGTTATTTTCTCACCTTCACAGATGATTTGAGCAGATATGGGTATATCTACTTAATGAAGCATAAATCTGAAACATTTGAAAAGTTCAAAGAATTTCAGAGTGAAGTGCAAATCATCGTAACAAGAAAATAAAGTTTCTACGATCTGATCGTGGAGGAGAATATTTGAGTTACGAGTTTGGTCTACATTTGAAACAATGCGGAATAGTTTCGCAACTCACGCCACCCGGAACACCACAACGTAATGGTGTATCCGAACGTCGTAATCGTACTTTACTGGATATGGTGCGATCTATGATGTCTCTTACTGATTTACCGCTATCATTTTGGGGTTATGCTTTAGAGACAGCTGCATTCACGTTAAATAGGGCACCATCGAAATCCGTTGAGACGACGCCTTATGAACCATGGTTTGGCAAGAAACCAAAGTTGTCGTTTCTTAAAGTTTGGGGCTGCGATGCTTATGTGAAAAAGCTTCAACCTAACCCAAATCGAAGAAATGTGTCTTCATAGGATACACAAAGGAGACTATTGGGTACACCTTCAATCATAGATCCGAAGGCAAGACATTCGTTGCTAAGAATGGATCCTTTCTAGAGAAGGAGTTTCTCTCGAAAGAAGTGAGTGGGAGGAAAGTAGAACTTGATGAGGTAACCGTACCTGCTCCCTTATTGGAAAGTAGTTCATCACAGAAATCGGTTCCTGTGACACCTAGACCAATTAGTGAGGAAGCTAATGATAATGATCATGAAACTTCAGATCAAGTTACTACCGAACCTCATAGGTCAACCAGAGTAAGATCCGCACCCGAGTGGTACGGTAATCCTATTCTGGAAGTCATGTTACTTGACCATGATGAACCGATGAACTATGAAGAAGCGATGGTGAGCCCAGATTCCGCAAAATGGCTTGAGGCCATGAAATCTGAGATGGGATCCATGTATGAAAACAAAGTGTGGACTTTCGTTGACTTGCCCGATGATTGGCAAGCCATCGAGAATAAATGGATCTTCAAGAAGACTGACGCCGACGGTAATGTTACTATCTACAAAGCTCGACTTGTTGCGAAAGGTTTTCAACAAGTTCAAGGAGTTGACTATGATGAGACTTTCTCACCCGTAGCGATGCTTAAGTCTGTCCGAATCATGTTCGCAATTGCCGCATTTTATGATTATGAAATTTGGCAAATGGATGTCAAAACTGCATTCCTGAATGGATTTCTGGAAGAAGAGTTGTATATGATGCAACCAGAAGGTTTTGTCGATCCAAAGGGAGCTAACAAAGTGTGCAAGCTCCAGCAATCCATTTATGGACTGGTGCAAGCCTTTTGGAGTTGGAACAAACGTTTTGATAGTGTGATCAAAGCATATGGTTTTATACAGACTTTTGGAGAAGCCTGTATTTACAAGAAAGTGAGTGGGAGCTCTGTAGCATTTCTAATATTATATGTGGATGACATATTGCTGATTGGAAATGACATAAAATCTTAGGATAGCATAAAAGGATACTTGAATAAGAGCTTTTCAATGGAAGGCCTCAGAGAAGCTGCTTATATATTGGGCATCAAGATCTATAGAGATAGATCAAGACACTTAATTGGACTTTCACAAAGCACATACCTTGATAAAGTTTTGAAAAAGTTCAAAATGGATCAAGCAAAGAAAGGGTTCTTGCCTGTGTTACAAGGTGTGAAGTTGAGTAAGACTCAATGCCCGACCACTGCAGAAGATAGAGAGAAAATGAAAAGTGTTCCCTATGCTTCAGCCATAGGCTCTATCATGTATGCAATGCTGTGTACACGACCTGATGTGTGCCTTGCTATTAGTTTAGCAGGGAGGTACCAAAGTAATCTAGGGGTGGATCACTGGACAACGGTCAAGAACATCCTGAAATACCTGAAAAGGACTAAGGATATGTTTCTCGTTTATGGAGGTGACAAAGAGCTCGTCATAAATGGTTACGTCGATGCAAGCTTTGACACTGATCCGGATGATTCTAAATCACAAACCGGATACGTGTGTATATTGAACGGTGGAGCTGTCAGTTGGTGCAGTTCTAAACAAAGCGTCGTGGCGGGATCTACATGTGAAGCGGAGTACATAGCTGCTTCAGAAGCAACAAATGAAGGAGTCTGGATGAAGGAGTTCATATCTGATCTAGATGTCATACCTAGTGCATCGGGTCCGATGAAAATCTTTTGTGACAATACTGGTGCAGTTGCCTTGGCAAACGAATCCAGATTTCATAAGAGAACCAAGCACATCAAGAGATGCTTCAATTCCATCCGGGATCAAGTCCAGGTGGGAGACATAGAAATATGCAAGATACATACGGATCTGAATGTTGCAGACCCATTGACTAAGCCTCTTCCACGAGCAAAACATGATCGGCACCAAGACTCCATGGGTGTTAGAATCATTACTGTGTAATGTAGATTATTGACTCTAGTGCAAGTGGGAGACTGAAAGGAAATATGCCCTAGAGGCAATAATAAAGTTATTATTTATTTCCTCATATCATGATAAATGTTTATTATTAATGCTAGAGTTGTATTAACCGGAAACATAATACATGTGTGAATACATAGACAAACATTGTGTCACTAGTATGCCTCTACTTGACTAGCTCGTTGATCAAAGATGGTTGTGTTTCCTAGCCATAGACATGAGTTGTCATTTAATTAACGGGATCACATCTTAGTACAATGATGTGATTGACTTGACCCATTTTGTTAGCTTAGCACTTGATCGTTTTAGTTTACTGCTATTGCTTTCTTCATGACTTATACATGTTCCTATAACTATGAGATTATGCAACTCCCGATTACCGGAGGAACACTTTGTGTGCTACCAAACATCACAACGTAACTGGGTGATTATAAAGGTGCTCTACAGGTGTCTCCGATGGTACTTATTGAGTTGGCATAGATCGAGATTAGGATTTGTCACTTCGATTGTCGGAGAGGTATCTCTGGGCCCTCTTGGTAATGCACATCACCATAAATCTTGCAAGCAATGCAACTAATGAGCTAGTTGTAGGATGATGCATTACATAACGAGTAAAGAGACTTGCTGGTAACGAGATTGAGCTAGGTATTGAGATACCGACGATCGAATGTCGGGCATGTATCATACTGATTGTTATGCGGTCTGACCGATAAAGATCTTCGTAGAATATGTAGGAACCAATATTAGCATCCAGGTTCCGCTATTGGTTATTGACCGGAGACGTGTCTCGGTCATTTCTACATAGTTCTCGAACCCGTAGGGTCCGCACGCTTAAAGTTCTGTGATGATCTGTATTATGAGTTTATATGGTTTGATGTACCGAAGGTAGTTCAGAGTCCCGGATATGATCACGGGCATGACGAGGAGTCTCGAAATGGTCGAGACATAAAGATTGATATATTGGAAGCCTACATTTGGATATTGGAAGAGTTCCGGGTGAAATCGGGATTTTACCGAAGTGTTGGAGGGGTTACCGGAACCCCCCGGGGGTTAATGGGCCTTGTTGGGCCCTAGTGGAGAGAGAGGGGCCGGCCAGGGTAGGCTGCATGCCCCCTTCCCCTCTGGTCCGAATTGACTAGGAAGGGGGGCGCCCCGCTTTCCTTCTCCTTCTCCCCCTTCGTTTCCCCCTCCTAGTAGGAGTAGGAAAGGGGGGAGTCCTAATCCTACTAGGAGGAGGACTCCTCCTCCTGGCGCGCCCTACAGTGCCGGCTGGCCTCCCCCTTGCTCCTTTATATATGAGGACAGGGGGCACCCTAGAACACACAAGTTGATCATTGATCTCTCCCAGCCGTGTGCGGTGCCCCCCTCCACCATAATCCACCTCGGTCATACTGTAGCGGTGCTTAGGCGAAGCCCTGCGACGGTAGCTTCATCAACATCGTCACCACGCCGTCGTGATGACGAAACTCTTCCTCGAGTTCTACTGGACCGTGAGTTCGTGGGACGTCACCGAGCTGAACGTGTGCTGAACGCAGAGGTGCCGTATGTTCGGTACTGAGGATCGGTCGATCGTGAAGACGTACGACTACATCAACCGCGTTTTTATAATGCTTTCGCTTAACGGTCTACGAGGGTACGTGGACGACACTCTTCCCTCTCGTTGCTATGCATCACCATGATCTTGTGTGTGCGTAGGATTTTTTTTGAAATTACTACGTTCCCCAACAATAACCTCTACGGTGTTTTCTTTTGAGGCATATGCAAGAGCAACATGTACTATCCTGCACCTGACGCTAGTTATGATTGTCGGGTTAATTACATCTTGTACCCAACAGGGCAGGCCCATAGGCTGGCAAAAGGGGTGACAACCCCGGGTTCCAAGAGGGGAGGGCCCCAATTACAAAATAGTATACTACTAAACACTATACAATTATATATTACATTTGAAAGATTATTAAATGCATAAAATAGAGCCTCAATTTGAAGGAGCACAAATACACACCACATGGTAATACTTTATACCATGTGGAGCCAAACCGAACCAACTAGCGAAGTTGAGTTTAAATATGCTAGTCTCACTTTATGCTGGGTGTGCTAGTACCCTAATGAAATTTATGACAACAATATTTCAATGTTTAAACCAATGCACAATTTTTGATTTGAGAAATGGGTAGGAGATGTCATTTGCACCAAATCAAACCAAGTGAATCTAGATGAGCATGTCTGATAATCAAATCATGTGCAAATGTATAATCCACAACATTTTTTGTTTTTTGACGATTCTATCATTGAACCCAACTTCCAAGTCACATTCGCTATACTCTAGAAATTTCTATGAATATGGTAGTAGAAACCACCACTAAAATATTGGTTAGTATGTATAATTTAGAAATATCTAACATGTTATTCAATGATATTAAAGGATATATGAACACACACATAGATATCCAAATATATGTCTATACTCTATATAGTTTATGCAATACTAGAAAAATAATTTGAATGGTTTTTTAACAAGAAAGAGAATTTTGGTAAATCATACAATTTAAATTTTGTAGAATTAAAAAATTTCAATGATATACATTACTTGTGTAACAATGAATATATAACTATTATTTAGAAACATTTTTATTTGATTGAGAAATGGAAATCATATTAATTTATATTAAAACATGGTACACATAGTTTAAATACATATAAAATTTCAGTATGAAAAATAATTATTTTACATCTCCTCGGGCCCAAAATTCGTTTTGTGTGCTAATTATAAAACATAAGGTAGTAAGTAAGAAAGGTACCAAATCAAAGTTGCATTACATATACAAAAGGACCACGACACATTTCTAATCCAACTTGCATTTTTTCTCTCTTCCCAATATCAAAATGGGCAATGATATCAACCATAAGTAAGCTTAAAAGTAAATCGAAAGCATATCGTCGCGACATTATCTATCCATCTCTAACCTCCAGGTTATGCCTTTTGGAAGGGGGAAAACTTGACCACTGGATAACTTCATAGCAGCGATCTTTCAACAAAAACTATGTTAAGAAAAGAACATTAATTGTTCTGCATAGATTTCAAAAAAATTGAAAGGGTCCTAGACAATGCAACAAAACTATGTTAAGACAAGAACATTGGTGCTTTCTCTGCTAGGTAGAATTTAAGCATATTATACTCACAGTTTGCAGGTCGATGTCCTTCAAAATTATCATAAATGTCATCCCAAATTCCAGGAAGAATCAGGTCACGGAAGTTATCACAATCCTTGACGAGCCCAACATTCTCAACATCCGCGTAGCGGTCTTTACATTGTCAAAGGATACTAAAAACTGCAAACAAAACACTTATTTGAATGAAACAACTTATAGTACTCTCTATATCAATATTACACAACATCAAAAATTGTATTTAACTATGTGGATAATGTTTTTATTGTGTATTTACTTTTTTTTGATAAAGGATTTTCTTTTGTAATTGTCAAAAGAATCATCATGGTTTAAATCACCTTTAAAGTGTAGTTTTGATAATAGTCAGCTTGCAATGGATCTTTGTCAAAAGTAAATCCACATGGATAGACAAGGAATCATAGTTTTTACTACCAAATTGTTGCTTCACTACTATTTTCCAGTACTAGGTATACTGTTCTGCCAAGCATATTCGCACGATGAACTATAGTACCCCAGATTGTGCTACTATCTATGTAGGTAGGATTATTTTCTCGCACATAGGACACAACATGCAAGAATGATTGGAAAAGTCATACAGAAACATATAATGCCTCATTTGCTTTTTTTTCTTGCTCCAGATTCATAAACTCCACAAACTTAATGTTGGGGAACGCAGTATTTCAAAAAAATTCCTACAATCACGCTAGATCTATCTAGGAGATGCATAGAAACGAGAGGGGAGAGTGTGTCTACATACCCTCGTAGACCAAAAGCGGAAGCGTTAAGTAACACGGTTGATTTAGTCGAACGTCTTCGCGATCCAACCAATCAAGTACCAAACACGGCACCTCCGCAATTTGCACATGTTCAGCTCGGTGATGTCCCTCGTACTCTTGACCCAGCTGAGGCCGAGGGTGAGTTCCGTCAGCACGATGGCATGCTGATGGTGATGATGAAGTTACCGATGCAGGGCTTCACCAAAGCACTATGACAATATGACCGAGGTGTAATACTATGGAGGAGGGCACCACACATGGTTAAAGATCAACTTGTGTGTCCATGGGGTGCCCCCTCCCTTGTATATAAAGGAGGGGAGAAGGGGGCCGGCCGACCACAAGGGGCGCACCCAAGGGAGAGGTAGGGGCACCCCCAGTAGGTTCCCCCCTTTCCTAGCCCAACAAGGAGAAGAAGGAAGGAGAGGGAGAGGGAGAGGGAAAGAGGGGCCGCGCCCCCTCCCCTTGTCCTATTCGGACTCCCCTTGGGGAGGGGGGGA
>NC_041384.1:674085895-674106167 GCF_002162155.2 Triticum dicoccoides
CCCTCCGGCACTCCAATTTTCTACGAAACTATCGGGAACACTTCCGGTGTCCGAATAACATGGTCCAATATATCAATCTTTATGTCTCGTCCATTTCGAGACTCCTCGTCATGTCCATGATCACATCCGGGACTCCGAACAACCTTCGGTACATCAAATCACATAACTCACAATACATATCGTCATCGAACGTTAAGCGTGCAGACCCTACGGGTTCGAGAACTATATAGACATGACCGAGACTCATCTCTGGTCAATAACCAATAGCGGAACCTGGATGCTCATATTGGTTCCTACATATTCTACGAAGATCTTTATCGGTCAAACCGCATAACAACATACGTTGTTCCCTTTGTCATTGGTATGTTACTTGCCCAAGATTCGATTGTCGGTATCATCATACCTAGTTCAATATCATCACCGGCAATCTCTTTACTCATTTCGTAATGCATCATCCTGCAACTAACTCATTAGTCACATTGCTTGCAAGTCTTATAGTGATGTGCATTACCGAGAGGGCCCAGAGATACCTCTCAGACAATTAGAGTGACAAATCCTAATCTCGATTTATGCCAACTCAACAAACACCACCGGAGACACCTGTAGAGCATCTTTATAATCACCCAGTTACGTTGTGACATTTGATAGCACACAAGGTGTTCCTCCGGTATTCGGGAGTTGCGTAATCTCATAGTCTGAGGAACATGTATAAGTCATGAAGAAAGCAATAGCAATAAACTAAACGATCATTGTGCTAAGCTAATGGATGGGTCTTGTCCATCACATTATTCTCTAATGATGTGAGACCGTTCATCAAATGAAAACACATGTCTATGGCTAGGAAACTTAACCATCTTTCATTAACGAGCTAGTCAAGTAGAGGCATACTAGGGACACTCTGTTTGTCTATGTATTCACACATGTACTAAGTTTCCGGTTAATACAATTCTAGCATGAATAATAAAAATTTATCATGATATAAGGAAATATAAATAACAACTTTATTATTTCTTCTAGGGCATATTTCCTTCAGTCTCCCACTTGCACTAGAGTCAATAATCTAGTTCACATCGACGTGTGATTTCACACCAATAGTTCACATCTTTATGTGATTAGTTCACATCTCCATGTGACTAATATCCAAAGGGTTTACTAGAGTCAATAACCTAGTTCACATCGCTATGTGATTAGCACCCAAAGAGTGATCATGTTTTGCTTGTGAGAGAAGTTTAGTCAACGGGTCTGCCACATTCAGAGCCGTATGTATTTTGCAAATTTTCTATGTCTACAATGCTCTGCACGGAGCTACTCTAGCTAATCGCTCCCACTTTCAATATGTATCTAGATCGAGACTTAGAGTCATCCAGATCGGTGTCAAAGCTTGCATCAATGTAAATCTTTACAACGAACTCTTTGTCACCTCCATAACCGAGAAACATTTCCTTATACCACTAATGATAATTTTGACTGCTGTTCTGTGATCCACTCCTGGGTAACTATTGTACCCTCTTGCCAAACTCATGGTGAGGTACACAATAGGTCTGGTACACAGCATATCATACTTTATAGAACCTATGACTGAGGCATAGGGAATGACTTTTCATTCTCTTTCTATTTTCTACCGTGGTCGGGTTTTGAGTCTTTACTCAACTTCACACCTTGCAACACAGGCAACAACCCTTTCTTTGCTTGATCCATTTTGAACTTCTTCAAAACTTTATCAAGGTATGTGCCTTGTGAAAGTCCAATTAAGCGTCTTGATCTATCTCTATAGATCTTGATGCCCAATATATAAGCAGCTTCACCGAGGTATTTCATTGAAAAATTCTTATTCAAGTATCCTTTTATGCTATTCAGAAATTTAGTATCATTACCAATCAACAATATGTGATCCACATATAATATCAGAAATGCTACGGAGCTCCCACTCACTTTCTTGTAAATACAAGCTTCTCCAAAAGTCTATATGTCACATCCCTAGTTCTGGTAATGCTTAGTGCTAGCATCTTGTGTTTCATCATGTTTAAGTTTCTATTAAAGTTGAAATGAGGATAGAAGATACCCCCAGCACCACTTAATCCAACTAGGGTTACTAAAATACTTTTTCAATGAACCTGAAATGGCTTCAAGAATGTTCATCATCTTTGCCTTGGTCTAGAACCTCTCACAAAAATGGTTCACATTTTTCTAGGACAACATTGGGTCACTGAATTAAATCATATGCTATTTGCATTTGGGCATTTAAATGCTATATAATATTTTAAATGTCCAAATATTCATGAACTAAAATCTTTATTGTTGGAAATATTCCAAACAACAGCCTTGAGCAGTTTCATGAATTTTGAGATTGTTTTGGTATTTTTAATAAAGCCCTAAAGTTATAGAATAAATAGAAAATAGAAACAAGTTAGAAAAGGGCAGAAACTCACCTGGCCTTACCAGAGAGGCCCAGCAACAGCCAGCCCACCAGAGCCCAGCTGCCAGTCACCCCCCTCCTCTGGACAAAAGGACGTCGGGCGTGTGCCTCGCACGCACGACCACACGCTCCGCCACCTCCTGCTTCCCGCCACTGCCCCAACGCGCCTACGAGTGCCACGCGGCCCCCTCGACCCTCTCTCACTCTCCCTGGATCCCTCCTCCTCCTCTGCTCTCTCTCGCAGCACCATCGACACGCCACCATCGCCGCCGCTTGCCGTAGCCATGGCCACCGTCCACCCCTCGCCTTGTCGATGCGCCCAGAAGAACCGTCGTCGACTCCTACATCATCTACGCCAACCCGTTCGACCGCAGAAGCTCTGCAACGTCGTCTTCGAGCTCATCTTCACCGCACCCGCCGGAGATCTCTGATGACCCACAAGTGTAGGGGATCTATCGTAGCCTTTTCGATAAGTAAGAGTGTCGAACCCAACGAGGAGTAGAAGGAAATGATAAGCGGTTTTCAGCAAGGTATTTTCTGCAAGCACTGAAATTATCGGTAACAGATAGTTTTATGATAAGGTAATTGGTAACGGGTAACAAGTAATAAAAGTAAATAAGGTGCATCAAGATGGCCCAATCCTTTTTGTAGCAAAGGACAAGCCCGAACAAACTCTTATATGAAGGAAAGCGCTCCCGAGGACACATGGGAATTATCGTCAAGCTAGTTTTCATCACGCTCATATGATTCACGTTCGGTACTTTGATAATTTGATATGTGGGTGGACCGGTGCTTGGGTACTGTACTTCCTTGGACAAGAATCCCACTTATGATTAACCCTTATTGCAATCATCCGCAAGTACAACAGAAGTATTAAGGTAAACCTAACCATAGCATGAAACATATGGATCCAAATCAGCCCCTTACGAAGCAACACATAAACTAGGGTTTAGGCTTCTGTCACTCTAGCAACCCATCATCTACTTATTACTTCCCAATGCCTTCCTCTAGGACCAAACAATGGTGAAGTTTCATGTAGTCGACGTTCACATGACACCACTAGAGGAGAGACAACATACATCTTATCAAAATATTGAACGAATACCAAATTCACATGACTACTTATAGCAAGACTTCTCCCATGTCCTCAAGAACAAACGTAACTACTCACAAATCATATTCATGTTCATAATCAGACGGGTATTAATATGCATAATGGATTTGAACATATGATCTTCCACCAAGTAAACCAACTAGCATCAACTACAAGGAGTAATCAACACTACTAGCAACCCACAGTTACCAATCTAAGGTTTGGATACAAAGATTGGATACACGAGATGAACTAGGGTTTGAGATGAGATGGTGCTAGTGAAGATGTTGATGGAGATTGACCCCCTCCCGATGAGAGGATCGTTGGTGATGATGATGGTGATGATTTCCCCCTCCCGGAGGGAAGTTTCCCCGGCAGAATAGCTCCGCCGGAGCCCTAGATTGGTTCCGCCTCGTGGCGGCGAAGTTTTGTCCCGTAAGCTCGCTTATGATTTTGTCCTCCACGAAAGACACCATATAGCCAAAGATGGACATCAGAGGGCTGCCAGGGGGCCCACGAGGCAGGGGGCGCGCCCAGGGGGTAGGGCGCGCCCCCACCCTCGTGGACGGTGGGTGACCCCCTCTGGTACTTCTTTCGCCCAATATTTTTTATATATTCTGAAACATGCTCCCATGAAGTTTCAGGGCTTTTGGAGTTGTGCAGAATAGGTCTCTAATATTTGCTCCTTTTCTAGCCTAGAATTCCAGTTGCCGGCATTCTCCCTCTTCATGTAAACCTTGTAAAATAAGAGAGAATATGCATAAGTATTGTGACATAATGTGTAATAACAGCCCATAATTCAATAAATATCGATATAAAAGCATGATGCAAAATGGACGCATCAACTCCCCCAAGCTTAGACCTCGCTTGTCCTCAAGCGAAAGCCGATATCAAAAAAATTGTCCACATTTTTAGAGATAGAGGTGTCGATAAAATAAAAATACGGACATGAGGGCGTCATGATCATTCTTAGAACAACAACACACACATATATATATATTGTCATGTGATCTCTTATGTTAAAGTAATAATTCAATCACAATTTCAAGTATGAATCAGAAACTTCATTGAGAACCAACAAACTCTAATCTCAGTCATTGAGGCAATTGCAATTTATCATAACATCAAAAAGAGTCAATAAGAGCTTTTCAGCAAGTCCACATACTCAACCATCATTTAGTCTCTCACAATTGCTAACACTCACGCGATATTTATGGTTATGAAGTTTTAGTCGGACATAGAGAAAGAAAGGGGCTTATAGTTTTGCCTCACTACCTTTTACCTCAAGGGTAATGTCAACAATAATAGTCCATGAAAACTTACTTCCAATTAGCTATATATATCAGGATCTTTCCAACACAATGTGCTTGTGTAACACCCACAATGTGGCTATATCTCCCATGTGTCGGGGCACGACTTAGAGGCATAGCCGCATGGTAGGCATGTCGCAAGAGGGGTAATCTTTACACATCCCATGTACTAAATAAGAAAGGGATAAAGAGTCGGCTTACAATCACCACTTCACACAATACATAAATATATCATACATCATCCAGAATACAATCAAGGTCCGACTATGGAACCAAATAAAGAAAGACAACCCCAAATGCTAGATCCCCGATCGACCCAACTGGGCTCCTCTACAGATCATCCGGAAAAGAAACATAGTAACGGCCCAAATCCTCGTCAAACTCCCACTTGATTTCGGTAGCGTCCCCTGCACTGGCATCATCGACACCTGCATCTGTTTGGAAGTATCTGTGAGTGACGGGGACTCAGCAATCTCACACCCGCGAGATCAAGACTATTTAAGCTTAAGGGTAGGAAAGGGTAGTGAGGTGGAGCTGCAGCCAACACTAAGCTTATATACTGGCTAATTTACGCAAATGAGAGCGAGAAGAGAAGCAATGCACGGTCGAGAAGCTATAAGTGATCAAGAAGTGATCCTGAAGCTACTTACGTTCAAGCATAACACGAGATCGTGTTCTCTTCCCGGACTCCGCCGAAAAGAGACCATCACGGTTACACACGCGGTTGATTCATTTTAATTAAGTTAAGTGTCAAGTTCTCACTAGTAGAAAAAGGGCTATAGATGGGATTGACACTAATGGCGCACCAGACAAGCGGTGCGCCATTAGTATATACTAATGGCGCACCACCTTCTGATACGCCATTAGAGTTGAAACTACTAATGGCGCACCTGGCCCAGGGTGCGCCATTAGTATCAATTTTTTTTGAACTAGTGCGCCTGTCCAAACATACTAATGGCACATCCAGACACAGTGCGCCATTACTAGTTGTAACTAGTAATGGCGCACCTGACGGAAAGTACGCCACTAATGTTGTTTTTTTTATTATATTTTTTATTCCTTTTTTTGCAAAACTACTAATGGCGCACCACCAGAAGGTGCGCCATTAGCAACCTGGATTACTAATGGCGCATTTAGAGTTGGTGCGCCATTAGTAAGTGGGCAGCAACAAGATATTTTGGACAGCCTCTCCTACCCACACTCACTTTCTCCCCACTTCATTCTCTCCTCCTCCTTGTCTCGGGTGCCTCCTCTTTTTCACCCCATTTCCACCATAGATTCATTCAATTTAAGTGGTTAAATTACCTTGTTTTGATAGGTAAGTAAGGGGGGAAGCTATATTTATGTTGTTCTCCCTACAACAATGTGCACATGCACTTTTTATGGCCTAGCTAGATCTATGTATGTTCGTGGTGTTGCATATGTTTGTGCTGTTGCATATGTGTTTGTGTTTGGAGGTGTACCGGTATTTGAAATGCGATAGTTGCCAATATTTTGCCGGAATGTTGATTCATTTCTGTTTCGGCAAGAATTTTGGCATTAAGCATTCTTTTTGGTCCTATTTTTAGGGAAAGTCATGCCAAATTTTTTCTTGGTTCTAAAATATCGTTTTGCTCTACCCCGTAGGCGACCATGGTCCGCACGATGACCGAAGGCATCGTGAATAGGTTTTTGAGGTCCGCGAAGGCCGAGATGCTTCAAAAGAACGAGACAGAGATAAGATGTCCGTGTCAAAGATGCAAGCTGAAGAGCCTTATTGCGGACCCGGATTCCGGGCAGGTGCGGGACCACGTGCTCTTGCGTGGTTTCATGGATGGCTATCGGTGGCAAGGTGATGAAGATGACTACGAAGTCATCCATGGGGGCTGGGTAAGAAATGAGGAAGGGCAGCAAGACAACCACCGCGGCTCGGGCGGGCGAGAAGACGAAGAATCCCCAGGAGATGATCATGACGGTGATGCTGTACACAGTCATCATGTAGAAGATGCAGGACATGATGATGAGGAAGATGCCGGAGCAGACGACGGGCATGATCATGAAGATGATGATGCCGGCGGAGCAGACGACGCTGGACCATCGATGGGCTGGGTGCAGGACCCTCATATTCAAGAGTTGCTTCTCAAGCAGAGGATAATGCAGGAGCTACCGCCCGAGAGAAAGCCAAGATGGATCAACTTGAGTTAGACGCGGTTACTCCATTGTATGAAGGATGCAGGCCCGAGGATACCCGCCTGAAAGTAACGCTCATGGCTCTGGAGATGAAGGTAAAACACAAAATGACCGACGCATGCTTCGACGAGAACATGTCATTCTGGCACGAACGTCTTCCCAAGGGGAACAAGTGCCCGACCAGTTTGGAGGAGGCGAAGAAAATCGTGTGTCCTCTGGATTTACCGCATGTGAAATACCATGTGTGCATGAACAATTGCATCATTTATCGGGACAAGCACGCGGAGTCTACCATATGTCCGGTGTGCGGCGTCACTCGATACAAGAAGAGGAAGAAAGCTCCTCGAAAAGTGGTGTGGTACTTTCCGATCACTCCTCGTCTGCAGCGGTATTTCGCGGACCCTAAGGTAGCAAAGCTCCTGCGTTGGCACGCGGATAGGGAGGAGAAGAAGCGAGAAGATGAAGCATATGATCCGGAGATAGATAAAAAAGACAAGATGCTGAGTCACCCTCAGGATGCGAGCCAGTGGCAAGCGTTGAACTTCGAATACCCAGAATTTGGGAAGGATCCAAGGAACATCGTGCTGGGCGCGAGCACCGATGGAGTCAATCCGTTTGGCAGCCAGAGAAGCACACATAGCACCTGGCCTGTGTTTGTGTGGATGTACAACCTTCCCCCCTGGTTGTGCATGAAGAGGAAGTACATTCACATGAGTATGCTAATTGAAGGGCCGAAACAACCAGGGAACGACATCAATCTGTATCTGGGGCTGCTGAAGGAGGAGCTAGACACACTATGGAAAACGCCAGCCAATACGTGGGACGCCACAGAGAAAGAATATTTCCCTATGAGAGCCGCACAGCTCACGACGGTGCACGACTATCTCGGTTACGGATATCTCGCGGGGCAGGTAGTCCACGGATTTTCTGGATGCGTAAGGTGCATGGATGACACAACGTATCGCCAGCTAGATAGAGATCCCGGGTCTTCGAAAACCGTGTTCATGGGACATCGAAGGTGGCTTCGCGATGATGACCCGTGGAGGAAACGCAAGGATCTGTTCGATGGTGAAACCGAACCCCGAAAACGCCCGTGTACGAGGAGCGGCGAGGAAATAGACAAGCTGTTGAAAAATTGGAAAGACTGCCCACTTCCGGGAAAGAAGCAAAAGGCGCCAGAGCCGGGAAAGAAGCGAAAGGCGCCAGAGCCGCTGCTGAAGGTATGGAAAACGAGGTCTGTTTTCTGGGACTTTCCGTACTGGAAGATCCACCGTGTGCCTCACAGCCTTGATGTCATGCATATCACGAAGAACGTGTGTGAGAGTCTGCTTGGTACCCTTCTCAACATGCCAGGGAGGACCAAAGATGGGTCGAAAGCAAGGGCAGACTTGAAATCAATGGGCATCAGGCAGGAGCTTCACGCTATATATGATGATGATGATGATGATGAGGCGAAGCAGGACATAGAAAGTCGTCGCAAAGGCAAAAAGGCCAAGAAGACCGGAAATGACTACCCTCCCGCGTGCTTCACTCTAAGTCAGGAGGAGATCGAGCAGTTTTTCACCTGCCTCCTAGGAGTAAAACTCCCTTACGGTTACGCGGGGAAGATAAGCAGATACCTAGACCCAGCGAAGCAGAAGTTCAGCGGGATGAAGTCTCACGACTGTCACGTGCTGATGAAGCAGATACTTCCAGTTGCAATCCGTGGGATCATGGACGCGCACGTCCGTGAAACGCTATTTGGCCTATGCAACTTTTTCGACGTCATCTCTCGGAAGTCGATTGGCGTGAGGCAACTCAGAAGGCTACAGGAAGAGATCGTGGTGATACTATGCGAGCTTGAGATGTACTTCCCGCCCGCATTCTTCGACGTTATGGTGCATCTGCTGGTCCATATAGTGGAGGATATCATCCAACTCGGGCCGACGTTCCTGCACAGCATGATGCCGTTCGAAAGGATGAATGGTGTCATCAAAGGATACGTTCGCAACATGTCACGTCCAGAGGGAAGCATAGCCAGGGGCTTTCTGACCGAAGAGTGCATCTCCTACTGCACGAATTATCTAGGCATCGAGAACCCCGTTGGTCTGCCCATCAACAGGCACCTCAGCAGGCTCGCTGGATGGGGTCACCATGAGGGTCGCCGTGAAATGCATGTCGACTTCGAGGGTCGACTCGCCGACTTTGAAAGAGCAAACCTAGTCGCGCTACAACACATAGACGTGGTCGATCCTTGGGTGGTAGAGCACAAAACCTTTATTAAGAAGACGTACAATGATCGAGGCCAACAGAGGACGGACGGAGATATACTCAAAGAGCACAACTCATGTTTCACGCGTTGGTTCAAGCAGAAGCTTCTGTCGTACCCTTTACATGAGGATTCTTCCACGGAAGAACAACTCATATTCGCCTTGTCACAGGGCGCCGAGCACAACCTGATGACCTATGAGGCGTACGATATCAACGGCTACACATTCTACACCGAGGCCAAGGACATGAAGAGCGATGGTTATCAGAACTCTGGGGTAACGATGGAATCCTACACCGGTAACGACAAGGACAGATACTATGGAAGGATCAAGGAGATCTGGGAGCTGAGCTACGCTGGAGAGAAGGTCCCGATGTTCCGTGTCAGATGGTTATACCCGAAGCCAAATCCTAAAAGAAGAGCGTCCTAAAAGAAGACCGGTATTTCACCACCATGGTTATACCCGAAGCCAAATCCAAGACCGCGGGCGCAAACGTCACCGCGAAAAATGAGCCATAGGTACTGGCTTCCCAAGTGGACCAATGCTTCTTCATTACCGACCCGTCAAAGCCCAGTCATGTTGTCGTGAGGAGAGGCAAAAGGAAGATCATCGGAATGGATGGAGTAGCCAATGAGCAAAACTTCGACAAGTACGGCAACCCGAGGATCGAACATGACGACGATGATGAAGTAGCAGCATACACCACAAGAAGAAGCAGGACCACCCTACCTAAAGGACGTCCGTTCCACAGAAGAACTCCATTTGCGAAAAAGAAGGGCAAGAAGATTGTGAACAGATAGCTAGCTAAGATCGATTGTATTTAAATCGTAGCCTTCATTTCTCGATTGTATTTCATGGGCACTTTTTGAACTATCAGGAATATTTTTAAATTTCATGGACACTCGATCTCGATCCCCCTCCATCTCCATCGCTATCCCACCTCGCCAGATCCGGTCCCCCTCGCCGCCGACCACCCCCCGGTCCACCGGCCGCCGCCCCGACCCCCCGCACCCTCGATTCCCCTACTCAACCGCCGCCGCCGACCCCCCGCACCCCTCCCCTACTCAACTGCCGCCGCCGACCCCCCGCACCCCGCGCACCCTCCCCCGCTCCACCGGCATTACTGTTTGATGATATTTTTTAAAAAATTATTACTATCTTATAAAAAATATAACTGTTATGATTTAAACAAGTTTGAACATATTTAAACACAAATAAGTATCAAACAGCATTTTAAATGCATAAAAAAAATTGTGGATCCTGGGAATCGAACCCAGGACCTCTTGGTGTGAGAACTGGCTGCTGACCAGTCGAGCTAGTAGAGGGAACTTGGTGTGGATCAGGTCAGGTGGAAGATAACCTGTTGGCTCAAGCAGAAATCAAAAAAAATACTAATGGCGCACCAGGGTGAGGTGCGCCATTAGTATGGATGTACTTATGGCGCACCGAGGGGTGGTGCGCCATTAGTATTGTGCCGCCCCCATCCATATTTCCTCCCCGGCCCAAACCTATCCCCTCTCTCTCCCTCGCCCTCGCCCTCGATTCCCTTCCCCTCTCCTCTCCCGACGCCGCTGCCCCGCCGCCTCGACGCCGCCGCGACGCCGCGACGCCGCCCCGTCGTCCTCGTCTCCTCCCAAACGCGATCTGGATCGGGGCGCCTTGCCCCTGCGCCCATCGCCGGCGCCCCGTCGTCCCTGTCGCCCGTCTCCAACAACCGCCGCCTGAGGCCCCGACGTCGGCGCTGCTCTCCCCGTCGCCCCACCTCGTTGGACGCCATCGCCCCGCCACCCTCGTCGCCGGTGGCCCGGACGCCACCCCGTCCACACCACCGTTGCCGGAGCACCACCACCACCCGGACCTCGTCGCCTCCTCCCCTGCGTCGTCGTCGTCCCCGACATCCTCCCCGCGCCCCACTGCCCTATCCCTACGGCCCCCGTGAGCTCCCCCTCCTCCTCTCCCCTTTCCCCCTCGCGCGCACGCGCTTACGTCGTTTCGAGGTAGTTGGTTTGGAAGTAGTACGAAAGTATTATTCCGATCTGTGGCTGCCTTTTTGGGTTAGTTTTTGTTCGTTCCTCGCAGTTCAAATTGTCGTATTGGTGCATCTGTCAGTCAAGCGCGCGCTGCTGACCAGTTGATCATCGGAACATAAACATCAACCAACTACCTAGGGCATTAACCATACCTGACAATGAACTATACAGATTTTTTTGTTAAGCTTTCAGTGCCACTAGCATATAACGAACTATACAGATTGTGTAGTTATTCTGTCATCTTCCTTTAGTACTGGGCCATGGGGGAATACCAGAAGAAGCAAACAAACGTTATGTATCCTCCTTAGTAAGAAGGAAGCAATGGCCACTTTCACTTGAACAACAATTGAAGGCAGTCTGATATGTTGGACTTGCCATGTGCTGTGTAGTTTAGCTCCATTATTGTTCTCATATGTTGCCACCTTTTTTTGGGGTAGTTTTTGTTTAGAGATTGCAATTGGAATTGTTGTATTTGGTGCATCTGTCAGTCAACTGCTGCTGACCAGTTGATCGTCGTAACTTAAATCATCAACCAACTATGCAAGGGAATTAACCAGATTTGACAATGTTTAATCACAACTGTTTTAAAGCTTTTTCAGTACAACATGGGTCCACAATTGGCACAGATTCTGTTATTGAAGTTTCATGCTTCCATTTATCAACAGAATTCCGGTTCTGTTTTGAAAGTTGGCGACACAGAAGATGCACCAGCGTCTTGCTGCCATGCTTAGTTTTTTTATCCATTCTCAGTTTTCTATCTGTCATACCAATATTAGTTATGTAGAGTTCTCATCTTATGTAATGTTCAACTCTGACTAAACAGGTTCTGCAAACGGTCTTTTACTGCACTTGACTGAAGAAGTAGGTGTCTGCTATATCCTGCACTTGAGGTGAGTTGTGTTCTCAGGTTTACATTGCAATGGGCACTTTTCTTGTAAACACAAATTCAGATTTATATACTATATGCTGGCATGACTGTTTTTATTAGGCAGGACGGTGCAGTAGTTGATGTATCTTGGGTTAATATTAACCTAACTATTCATTTTTCCTTAGGTTAATATTAAAATGTCCAGTGTATATATATTTGAAAATGACTTGGAGGTGCATATATTGTTTCACATTCTTCTTGTATCTGATCCAGTATTGCTTGTAGTGGTTTGTCCAAAATGTTGAATGATACTACTTGGAGATGCATATATTGTTTCACCTCTTCACATGCCAATGTATTTTCCATGTTGTGATGGAGGCCTTTTTTGCCTTGTCCACCCGAGAGGCCCTTGAGTTTGCTGGAATGTCGATTAACTTCCGTTCCGGCAAATTCGGGTACTCCATATGTCCTATTTTCAGCAAAGGTCATGCTGAAATTTTCCGTGAATTTTAGCATGACTTTGCTAAAAATAGGACATATGGGGTACTTGTGACTAATGCATGGGCTGGGGTATCTTAGTAGTTAATTAAGTAGGATCAAGTGCCCCGGCGTACTTGTGACTAATGCATGGCTTTTAGGGTGCCTCGGTGTCGATAAAAACCGAAATGATGAAAGCTTAGGCTTTTAGGGTGCCTCGGCATCGAAAAACCCTCAATGATAAAAGCTTAGCTTTTAGGATGCCTCAGTGTCGACAAACCCTAAATGATGAGACCATGATCTTGTTCCTTGACAATAACCAACTTTTTGACCAAACTTTGTTCCTATTTAGAGAGAAACATGGCCAACAACGATGAGGCCGGGGGTTCGGGCGGCAAGGCATTCTGGGAGCTGTCCCAGGAGATGAAGGAACAACCTCACTTGTATGAGGACGCCGCCTTCCCCACCGATCCTGAGACCACTGATGGTACCGCCGAGGATGACCCCACTGATGCCACCACTGATGGTGCCGCCGAGGATTCCACCACTGATGATGGCGGCGCACGCACAGATGGCAGCCAACCGAAGAGGCAACGGAAGGACCGGTGCCTGACCGTGCTCCGCACCCTCAAGGAGGAAGTTACTGAAGTGGACTCCGACGGGAATCCAACGGCGCCCGAACGAATAGTCAAGGGGTACTCGCTTCAGCTCGGGTGCATTCTCCGGAGCACCGTCTCGATCAACACCGAGAACCTGAGGCATCCTGACCGAGGGAATTTGCGCAACCTCCTCTTCACGAAGCTGCACGAACGATACAAGTTCCACGCTGAATTTGAAAACACAAGCCTCAAAGGGAATAAAGTGAACAATGCTGCCCTCACGAAGATGAGCAAGGCCCTGTCTACTTGGAAAAGCAATGTGAAGAGAATGATCAAGAAAGGTGAGAGTTATGAGAAGATCAAGGAGAAAAATCCTTCGATCACCGAAGATGACTACAACGACTTCAAGATCAATTGCTCGAGCACCACAAACTCCGAATCAAGTCAGTGGGGGAAAGAAATGCGGGAGCTGAACTTAGGGGAACACACACTCGGTCCCGGCGGTTATTGAGTGGCGGAGCCTATATGGGACAAGGAGGAGGCGGACCGTGCCGAGCAAGGCCTACCGCCCCTCTTCGATAAATACGGTGACAAGCAGACTAGGAACTTTGTCAGGGCCCGGTACAAGAAGGACCCGAAAACAAAGGAGCTTACCACGGATCCAAAGACCAGGGCGCTTGAGCTTGTTCTGGTAAGGAATACACCCCCGTGTAATTAGCTCCATATGGTTGCATTCCAATTAATGAAGCCAAATTTCTAAATGGTTCACATTCCTTCCGCAGGCGACTGAAAGCAGTAGCGCGGGGTCGACTAAGAGCAACCCTTGGGACACCACTCTAAATAGGGCGTTGAATGTAATGAAGAACAAGGATAAGCTCAGTAAGCCGACGTCAGCTGGTCGTGTGGCCGTCAAAGGCTTGTCGAAAAAATGGTCGTCATACTATAACACTGGTGGGTGAAAGGAGAAAAAGACCAGCTCGGAAAGCCAGGCGCGCGAGGTTCAAGAACTCAAGGCACAAGTGGCGCGGATTCCGGAGATTGTCCAAGAGCAAGTGCAACAACAACTCGGAGCGACGATCACCGCCATTGTGCCTACCTTGATCAAGGGGTTGAGTGCGTGGATTGCGGGCGGCCAACAGGGGCCGCCCCCGATTCCTAGCTTCACGGCCAGCAACTCGCAGAACGCGATGGCGGGGCCATTGGTGTCTCCGGCAGAGGCGGCATTGGTGTCTCCGACGCCGGCACGGGAGCTTAATGCACCCGGGTGTACGCCGACCGGCACCTCTGCAGCAAGCGGCCCCTCCGTCAACTGCACGCCTGCCGTTGGCGGTGCCTCGACATTAGCCGAGCTCGACGCCATCATCACGGTAACTAATTAAGCCTCTCTCGGCCGAGGACTTCATCTCCTTACCTTTGACTGGGCATCCCTGACGCCCTACATGTTTTCGCAGGGCGCCGCCGACATTCCGTGCACTCTCCTGCACTTCGTGAACAACGAGTTGGTCGATGTCGCCAAGGGAAAAATAGTTCAACCGGGCAACCCCTTGTTCCACGGTACCCAGATGCCACCCAACTTGTTTAGGGTTCACCTGGTTTGGGTGCTGCCAGGCTGCGACGAGTTGTTACCTCCGATTCGACCCGTCGGGGCCGACGATGATGACGTGATGACCCTCAGTGCCTGCCTGAGCTGGCCCCTGCTTTGGCCGAAGAGCCAGATTCGTTTGGGGGCGGGGGACACCACCCCAAAGACAACACCGCCAGTCGTGCCGGCACCAAGTCGGCCCCATGGCAAGACCGCCGCAACGGTGCCGGACATCCCTATGCCACTGGATCCAAACATGTATATGGCACAGGATCAGAACGACGACGACGACGATACATTTGGCAACGTCGATCAGTACTTTGCCGATCATGGGTACGGTGGCGACTTCATGGGGCCTCCTTCTGAAGAACCCAACCCAAAAAAAGACGTGCACGATGTAGCTGGTACCGCGGAGAAGCCAAGTTACAACAGGCATCGTCTGCAGTTCAGCTCTTAGGAGACGCCTCCAGCTGCCGACTTCACTGAGCCTCAGATAGGTGAGGTGCGAAATATTATCAGCCCCAACACACTCAAGAAGGCGGTCTGTGAGCAGAACTCGGTCCCATTACAGGAGAAGAAGAAGGCACGCTAAAGAAAGACTAACAAGGGTGCGGGCCAGCCGGCACCGAGTACGATCCGTGCTTAGGACGGGCCACCTTCACCTGAGGATTTAATGAGGAGGCTGCATGAGGCGGGTTGGCCGATGCTACTGAGAAATATGCTCGATGCTGCAACCGGTGCTATGCGGAGTCTGCATGACAGTGTTCTTTCTTTGGAGAAGCGGCGTCTCAGAGAGAAGGATGTGGCATACCCGGTTTTCGTGGCCAAGGTGCCAGAGGGCAAGGGCTTTGTGGATAACTTCATCGGCGGTACGATCGTCCTACGGTTTAATGACATCCACGCTATGTTGAACCTTCATCCGCTGCACTACACCTTCGTTCGGCTATTTTCGCTGAGTATGGAGATGCGGATCATTCGCGACAAGACCCCGGACATTGTGATAGTCGACCCCTTCCACATGCGTGCCGAGATCTTGGGCAGCGCTGGGGACCAGCAAGTCACGAGTTCTTACCTCGAAGGCGTCATTCTGGCAAACCAAGATAAGGATAACTTCCTCGTGCCTTACTTTCCTGAGTAAGTCCTCCCCTCAACCGCGCTGTAACATATGAATTCTTAGATTTCGATCGTTTTTCTTTTAACATTCCGTGTTTTCTGCAGTGACACACATTGCACGCTCATCCTCCTAAGCCCCAAATATTCCATGGCCACGTATTTCGACCCGGACCGTCATTCGAACATAGACTACACAAATGTCAAGAAGGTTCTTGATGATGTTCTCCCCGGCTACGCCAAATCTGGAGGCACCTTCACCAGGCCTATTCGTAAGTACGACAAGCACGTGTTCTCCCACAATACGGCGTTCTGCTGTGTCAAGCAGCCGCCTGGCGGTCAGAAGGGTTCCTACTACGCCATCCATCACATGCGGGCGATCGTACGGGACCATCATCAACTTCTGCTACCGAGTAAACTCAAAGATTGGGCCGCGAGCATGTCGGCAATCCAGGAAGCGGACATCAGACAAGAATTCTTTCGCATCCAGTCGGAGTTTGCGGAAATCATCTATCAAGATGTCCTTCGTACCTCGGGGCAGTTCTACCTCAGAAATCAACCGTCCAACAGTGACATCGACACAATGCTACAAATGCAGGCTGACAACGATCGTTATTTCATGACTCCCACGATAGACGGCGGCTTCATCCATGCTCTGGTCCCTTGAGTCGAGTCGAAAGCAGTGATGCTGTGTCTAGTTCTGAAATATCGATTGGCTCATGTTGTAATTAAACTTTAATGAACTTGTAGTATGTCTCTTTGGTTTCGAGAGTCGTTCAACTTAGATGTAATCGATGCTATTAATGTCTTGCTTTTCTCTTCCGATCGTTCTGTTGCATACTTATATATTGCTTATGTATTGTCTGTGAATTGGTACTAACGTTTCGTTTGGCTAGTGCATAGCGATGCCGTCGTATGTCGTGTACAAGGGTAAGGTTCCCGGAGTCTACGACGACTGGGAGGAGTGTCGGAGACAGGTTCACCGATTCAGCGGTAACAATTACAAAGGGTACACCACTAGGGCCGAGGCCGAATCTAGATACGCCCGCTATCTAGCAGGAGAGGGGAGGGAGCGTTGGAGGAACCGAATGAAGACGAGTTTCATCGTGATGATGCTCATCGTGATGACCGCAGCTCTCTTCTATGTGATGGTAGTTTAGATGATCGATGTCGACTTGTAATGTGAAGACAAACTCGCTACTCGCGGTCTCGAGACTTGTAATATAATGTTCTATCTTTGTTCGGTCTTTTCAATTTGGAGACTAATATGATGAATTGTATTCGGAGACTAATATGATGAATTGTATTCAGAGACTAATCTTCTATTGTATTCGATGAATCTGTTGTTGATGTGTGCTGTCTATATTTTGTCCAATTATACATTTTGTAACGTGTGCAAAAAACAGAAAATAAAAAAATAAAAAAACCTAATATTCATACTAATGGCGCATCACATCATAGTGCGCCATTAGTATGCCAAAGGATACTAATGGCGCATCATTGAACAGTGCACCATTAGTATGTCGAAGTTACTAATGGCGCATCTTGTTGTTGTGCGCCATTAGTATGCCAAAGCACCTGGGTATACATGGCCCCCTGGGAGGCATACTAATGGCGCACTGTTGTATATACTAATGGCGCATCTGAGGTCCGCCATTAGTACTAATGGCGTGGCACTAATGGCGCACCACTAATGCGCTATTAATGGCCAAATTAGGTGCGCCATTAGTAGGCCTTTTCCTAGTAGTGTCTCTACAACCGGATATTAACAAATTCCCATCTGCCCATAACCGCGGGCACGGCTTTCGAAAGTTCAAAACCCTACAGGGGTGTCCCAACTTAGCCCATCACAATCTCTCACGGTCAACAAAGGATATTCCTTCTCCCAGGAAGACCTGATCAGACTCGGAATCCCGGTTACAAGACATTTCGACAATGGTAAAACAAGACCAGCAAAGCCACCTGAATGTGCCGACAAATCCCGATAGGAGCTGCACATATCTCATTCTCAGGGCACACCAGATTGTCCAAACTTCCGGTAGGCCAGCCCAGAGTTGCCCCTGGTGGCCACCGGCGGTTGACAAGTTGGACCAACACTCAGAGGAGCACTGGCCCGGGGGTTTAAAATAAAGATGACCCTTGAGTCCGCGAAACCCAAGGGAAAATGGTAAAACCAAGGTTGGGCCTTGCTGGAGGAGTTTTATTCAAAGCGAACTGTCAAGGGTTCCCATAACACCCAACCGCGTAAAGAACGCAAAATCAAGGAACATAACACTGGTATGACATAAACTAGGGAGGCAAGAGTGGAACAAAACACCAGGCATAAGGCCGAGCCTTCCACCCTTTACCAAGTATATAGATGCATTAAAGTAAACAAGATATAATAATGATATCCCAACAATATCCATGTTCCAACATGGAACAAACTTCAACTTCAACTGCAACTAGCAACACTATAAGAGGGGCTGAGCAAAGCGGTAACATAGACAAACAACGGTTTGCTAGGAAAGGTGGGTTAGAGGCTTGACATGGCAATATGGGTGGCATGATATAGCAAGTGGCAGGTATCGCGGCATAGCAATAGAGCGAACAACTAGCAAGCAAAGATAGAAGTGATTTCGAGGGTATGGTCATCTTGCCTGCAAAGTTCTCAGAGTTGACGAAAGCTTGATCCTCGTTAGCGTACTCAACAGGTTCCTTGATCACGTAGTCGTCTCCCGGCTGTACCCAAGGCAAGAACACAAGCAAAGGACCAACAATCAATCACGGTGCAATACGCAAACAACATGATGCAAAACATGACATGATATGCAAGACATGATATGCAATGCATATGCAGGCTCCGGAAAGGAAAGATTGATCAAGGCATCAACTTGGCAAACCAAGTGTGCCATTGGAAAGATGAGATGATTCTGGTCGAAATCGATATAAAGATCACTAGAATCAGATGCACGGTTTGCAAATGGCAAGCAGAACAAGAATGTCACAATTCTGCGATCAACAGCACAATGCCATCTAGAATGCACCAAGAAACTAAGCTAATGCACCCCAACATATCAATAAGGCATATGGAAGTGATGTACTCAAGATGCTTGGCAAAACATGAACACTGAGCTACGGCTAAATCACACAAGAGCAGGTTCAAACAAGCATGACAAAAGTGCAAAAGATATCAGCTTCACAGACTTAGTGAAAATACTAACATGCCAGAAATAACATCAGGAAGCCATGTTTATAGCAAGCAAACAACACTCTACAAGAATATATCATAGCAAACAAAGGCATGTCATGAATCTACTAAATGTATAGAACAAAAGTCCCTTACTGATCATGAGCCAAAAAGGCACAGAAGATATGATGGCACCAATGTAAACATAGCAAGTTTTATTAACAATTTCAGACTTAGCAGAAAACTGAGCATGGCATAAACAGAATTATGAAGACATCTTTGCGAGCTCAAATCACTCATCACAAAGCCTTTCATGACAAAACAAGCATACCTACAGCAAGATGACATGTTCATGAAGCTAACCATGGCAAGATCAAGTTCATAGAATGCATGGATCAATAGCAACAACCATGGCAAAATTGATTAACATGTAAACAATCTGCCAGGAACATTTTATAGCAAAAGTAGAGAAAGATTAAGACATGCTAGGGCACTCCATAATTGCAAACGAGGGCATGGATGGATAGAGCTTAACCACATGTACAAAACATCCTTAGTGAAGGTACTCAAAACAAGCACGGATCTCACTGTAGTATCATTTTACATGGCATAAAAATAACAACAGAACAAATACTCAGCAAAAACCTAAGTCCCTGAAATCAGTAATATCACGAAGGCTACTTTGCATGCTTGTGCTAGTCACTACATTGATCACAAAAATACATGGCAAACACCTCTGCAAAGATGGCATGGCATAGATCAAAACACATGTAGAGCTCATGCCCATATGAAGCACACATCAAATGTGACAAAAAATGACAAATCATCATAATCTGATAAGTAGCAGTAGTAAACATTTTATAGCACTCTTGCATTAATGATTTGGGCATCAAGATGGACTCAAACAAGCATGCCACAATGTAATGAATGAAGAGCATCTCACAATGAACATTTTGATATATCATGCGCATGAAACGGAGCTACGGTCATGGAGTTATGATGCAATGAACAGGGGCACAAAATAATGCAGAAAAGGGACTTGGTGAAAATTTGGACCTTAGGTGAACAGATCTAGGGTTCATCGCACACGGACCGAGGTTCGCCAGATCCTCGCCGGAGTTCGTCGCCGCGGTGGAGGGAGAGGTTCGCCGGAACTGCGTGCGGTGAGGCGGCGGAAGCCGAGTGCGGCGCGGGGTCGGC
>NC_041384.1:674106635-674180758 GCF_002162155.2 Triticum dicoccoides
CCCGGCGGGCTGGCGGCGGTGGGAGCGGCGCGGGGACAGGTGGCGTCGAGAGATTCACCGGGCGGCGGCGGCGGACGTGTCCGGCCGTCGGCGGACGCGTCCGGTGGCGGCGGGAGAGGCTAGACTAGGGTTTTGGACCGCGAATTTGGAGGAGGGGTGCACATATTTATAGCTAGGAGGAGGTAGGAGTGTCCAAATGGAGTGTAGTTTTCGCCCACACGATCGTGATCCGACGACGGAGGACATGGGAGTGGTTTGGATGGGTTATTGGGCCATTTTGGAGGGGTGTTGGGCTGCAACACACACGTGGCCTTTGCGGTTCCCCGGTTAACCGTTGGAGTATCAAACAGACTCCAAATGGCACGAAATTTGACAGGCAATCTACTGGTAGTGTACCAAGGCCGCTTGGCAAATCTTGGTCCATTCCGAGAATGCTTAACACCCACTCACGAAAAGAGGCAAGAGGGGTGCGCCGGTGCTCGTAGGAGTGTCGGATTGCAAAACGGACAACGGGGAAATGCTCGGATGCAAGAGACGAACATGTATGCAAATGAGATGCACATGATGACATGATATGAAATGCATGACATGAACAAAATGCAAAACAAAGACAAAAACCCAACCACGAAGGGAATCTCATATCTCATCTCGGGAAAAGGCAAGAGTCAGAGTTACAAATATGGAAAGTTGTATCTGGGGCGTTACAACACTCCACCACTATGAGAGGATCTCGTCCCGAGATCTAGGATGGCACCAGAGGGAAAAGTAAGAGGAAGAGGAGAGGTAAAACTAAGTTTCTTCTTCGACAAATGAGTGAAACCACAGACCTTGAGAGGTTAAACCATTTCGAGAAAAGAATAGAATGGAGATGAACGAAGTTGAAAACACTCCGTTAGTAAAGAGGAACAAGTAAGAACAAATTCGAGCAGCACACCGGTTGAAAAGTGATACGAAACTTGATAAGATGAACAGAACTTAAGGAGAGGGCACAACACTCCGGTTAAATGGATAAGCACGAAAAGAACACGATCCTCACAATTCGAGATGATGAGTGAAGAGAGCAACATCACAAAGACCCCGGAAGAAAGAATAGAAGATAGAATATTGGAATGAAAGAAAGAATGGAGAAGAAAATGCCAACTTCTGCCACAAAAGAGCTTGAAAAGGCATCCTTAGGAGAAGGGTTGACCGGGGTTGTTGGAAAACCAACAACGAAAAGATTAAGCTTGTTGTGGGCTTATGGAAAACATCTCAAAACTGAGGTGAAATTCTGCCACTAACAGAAACGATAGATTGGATTGATATGAATAAGGAGACGAGAAACTTATTTCACCGGGAGGATAAATGAAGAACTTGGGTCATTTATAAGCACCATAATTAGCAACAATCCTTAGGGCAAGCTTTAGGTGAAATATAACCCAAGATAATTCCCAGAAGAGAATGATGGGTTGAGAAGAGCTCATGCTCGTAGAAATTGATGGGTTTAACTATCTCATACTTGACAACTTGCGAATCATGAAACACGAAGGGAAATTGTCAAGAATGACATAACACCACTTCAAAAGATAAGATAGGAAGAACTGCACTTCGGAATGCAAGATGAAGAGTGCTTGAACTCCTTAGAACAAAACATGTGTTGAACACCACGTTTATTTGAGAGTATAGCTTGGCGGATCTTAACTTCGAGAGAAATCTTGAAGAACAAATGAAGAATGAAAAGAATCATTGATGAGCCACCATGTTGATCCTCCATGAAGAACTCCGGTAATAAAAGAATAATCAAACGAAAGGGAAAGTTGAAAAGAACTCCGGGAAAGAAAAGATGAAGCATCTCGAACCAAGAAATAAGACATGATGAACAACTCTGGAAAGAGAAAACGAGATCACTTGGATGAAACAATAATAAGAATTACGTTATGCGTATCCTTCACCAATTTAAATTGATGACAAGCAACAGATTTGGAATACTACTTATACTCGTAAAAGGATTAAGATAGATATAGCGCAAACTTGGGAAGGTCTCAACGAATCACCGGTAGGATTTAAACAACAAATAAATTGATATGATAATGAAGGAATAGAAATCTTGAATGAACCACTATACGAATTAGAAAGAGAATGAAGATACTTGAGAGAATTTAGATACATGAGAACGATGAGATCACGAGCTTATTAGAGAATATTTGAATGATGCACCAGTAAGATTTGGAGAACGATAGCTGAAAGCTGAGAATGAATAAATCTGAGATGATGGCTTCGGAGAATCAAACTGAAAAGGCTCTTGAATTTCTCCGAATGGCTGAATAGAATTATCACAATGGAAAACAATTATGAGAGGATGGGATCAAGCTTGAACCATGAATCTTGAAGAGAATGGAGCAAGATTTGGAGGAAAACTCTTCTTCGGTCTTCGAATGCAGAGAATGATGATGAGAAACACCACCATGAATTGTTGAGGTACTCCGGAATTATTAGAAGAGGAAAGGTTGAGCCAAAGATGAAAAGAATTTGAAAGTGATATCGGAGAAGGTAATTGACTGATGAAAATTCATTCTTACATCAAACTATAGAAGATTTGAGAATAGCTCCGAGAAAATATAAGAGTCAGGTAAGATCCTGGGAAAAGACCTATGGGTTAGAGCCCACTAAAAAGAAACACCATTGAACGATTTAAAAGATAGATTGCGCCGGTTGAATTAAATGGCTTGAAGCTTGAATGAATGCAGAGTGGAAACATGAATCTTCGAGATATCTTCAGCACTCCGGAACAATTGAATAGCAAGCGGGGAATGATTATGAGGTGCACCGGCATGAGAAGGCATTGTGAAATGAGGAAAGGGATAAGATTAACACCGAAATCTTGGATTGAATCCACCGGGGAAGAAAAAGAATGAAGAATGATAACTTGAGGCTTCCTTAGTATCTTCATGAGAATCACCAGGTAAGAACATTGAAGGAAAAGGATGAAGAGTCTTTGCATGAATGAAATTGATACTTGATTAAGAAAGGATAAAATGTAAATAGGAAAGGTGAAAATCACTTTGACTCTTAAATGAACTATAAGACAATAATAAAAGATAGGCCCTTCGTAGAGGGAAGCAGAGGTTGTCATGTGCTTTTATGGTTGGATGCACAAAATCTTAATCCGAAAGAACGTCACTTTATATTGCCACTTGTGATATGGACCTTTATTATGCAGTCTGTCACTTTTATTTCTTCCACATCACAAGATCGTATAAAGCTTATTTTCTCCGCACTAATAAACTATACATAAATAGAGAGCAATTTTTATTGCTTGCAACAATGACAACTTACTCGAAGGATCTTACTCAATCCATAGGTAGATATGGTGGACTCTCATGGCAAAACTGGGTTTAAGGATATCTGGAAGCACAAGTAGTATCTCTACTTGGTGCAAAGAATTTGGCTAGCATGAGAGGGAAAGGCAAGCTCAACATGTTGGATGATCTATGACAATACAATTTATTCTAGATGTAAGAAAACATAACCCATTACATTGTCTTCCTTGTCCAACATCAACTCTTTAGCATGTCATATTTTAATGAGTGCTCACAATCATAAAAGATGTCCAAGATAGTATATTTATATGCGAAAACCTCTCTTTCTTTATCACTTCCTATTAATTGCAATGATGACCAAAACTATGCTTGTCAACTCTCAACAACTTTTATTCATCATACTCTTCATATGTGAAGTCATTACTCTCCATAAGATCCATATGATCACTTGATTTCTTTTTATTTCTTCACTTTCATTTTATTCCCTCAAGATCATAGCAAGATAATCAAGCCCTTGACTCAACACTAATCTTTATTATATATAGCTCACAGACTCGATTACATAGAAGGATCATAAAGCAAAACTAAAAACTAGATCATACTAAAACTTTATTCTACTAGATCAAGATGTTATCAAAAGGATCGAACTAAGAAAAACGGTAAAGGTATAAGTGTGATTGTTGGTGTCAAAACCGGCGGATCTCGGGTAGGGGGTCCCGAACTGTGCGTCTAAGGTGGATGGTAACAGGAGGCAGGGGACACGATGTTTTACCCAGGTTCGGGCCCTCTTGATAGAGGTAAAACCCTATGTCCTGCTTGATTGTTCTTGATGATATGAGTATTACAAGAGTAGATCTACCACGAGATCAGAGAGGCTAAACCCTAGAAGCAGGACGTAGGGTTTTACCTCCATCAAGAGGGCCCGAACCTGGGTAAAACATCATGTTCCTTGCCTCCTGTTACCATCCGGCCTAGACGCACAGTTCGGGACCCCTACTCGAGATCCGCCGGTTTTGACACCTACATTGGTGCTTTCATTGAGAGTTCCTCTGTGTCATCGCCTTTAGGCCCGATGGCTCCTTCGATCATCAACAACGACGCAGTCCAGGGTGAGACTTTTCTCCCCGGACAGATCTTCGTCTTCGGCGGCTTCGCACTGCGGGCCAATTCGCTTGGCCACCTTGAGCAGATCGAAAGCTACGCCCCTGGCCATCAGGTCAGGTTTGGAAGCCTAAACTACACGGCTGACACCCGCGGGGACTTGATCTTCGACGGATTCGAGCCACAGCCAAGCGTGCCACACTGTCTCGATGGGCATGATATAGCTCTGCCACCAAACAGTGCCTTGGAGGCCGCACCCGCACTGGTTCCGACCATTGATTCGGAGCCTACTACGCCGATCGAGGATCAGCGGTTGGACGCTGCCTCAGGGGCTGCGATCTCAGAGGCGATCGAGCCGAACTCCAGCCCCGCACTCTGCATGGCCCCGTGATTCCTTCCCGAACTCCAAGCCCCCCGCGCCCCTGCCGATCGAATCCGATTGGGCGCCGATAATGGAGTTCACCGCCACAGACATCTTTCAGCACTCGCCCTTCGGCGACATCCTGAATTCGCTAAAGTCTCTCTCTTTATCAGGAGAGCCCTGGCCGGACTACGGTCAGCAAGGATGGGATTCAGATGATGAAGAAATTCAAAACCCACCCACCACCCACTTCGTAGCCACTGTCGACGACTTAACCGACATGCTCGATTTCGACTCCGAAGACATCGACGGTATGGACAATGATGTAGGAGACAACCAAGAACCAACGCCTATAAGGCATCGGACAGCCACCTCATCTCACGATGTGTACATGGTGGATACCCCTAAAGGAAGCAACAACGAGGAAAACGGGGATGGAAAGAGGGATCGATCTCTCGAAAAACAATCAAAGCGTCGGCGTAAATGCCGACCCAAGCCCCGCCTCGATAAAGACCCAGCCATAGAGCAGGATGAGCCGGTAGACGACGAGCATGCCTTAGAGCAACTGTCCCAACAGGACAACCCGGATAGAGAAACCGAACATCCCTCCCCCGGCGAAAATGGCCTTTCGGACGACCCTACGCCGGACAAGCCCACGAAGCAGAAGAACCTCCACAAACGGCTCGTTGCAACCGCACACAGCCTGAAAAAGTAGAAGCGGAAGCTAAAAACTGCGGAAGATGCACTCAGGATCAGATGGAGTAAAGTAATCAATACCGCAGACAAATACGACGAGAGTCGCCGCACTAAAAGCTATCCGAAGAGAAAGCTACTGCCTGAATTCGACAAGGAGGCCTTGGAGCCCTCGCATTCCAAAAGTGAGAAAGCCACACGGTCGGATAGACGACCCCATGGCCAGCATAAAGCAGCAAGCAGCGCCGCACTTAAGCCGGCATGCGACCCACTTAAGGATTCGCATCATGGCCCAGCCAGGTCCATTCACGGGCCAAGAAAGCAAGCTCTCGTAAGCAATGCAATAAAGCCATTATCAGAATCCGGCACACCCAAATACAGGGGTGCCGCACACCCCCTATGTTTCACTGATGAGGTCCTGGATTATGAATTTCCAGCGGGATTCAAACCCGTAAACGTAGAGGCATATGATGGAACAACAGACCCTGGAGTCTGGATCGAGGATTATATCCTCCACATACATATGGCTAGAGGAGATGACCTCCACGCCATAAAATACTTACCCCTCAAGCTTAAAGGGCCAGCCCGACATTGGCTCAAAAGCCTTCCTGAAAACACAATCGGAAGTTGGGAAGAGCTCGAGGACGCTTTCCGAGCAAATTTTCAAGGGACCTATGTCCGCCCTCCGGATGCATACGATCTTAGTCACATAACTCAACAGCCCAGAGAGTCAGCTCGGCAATTCTGGAATAGATTTCTTACTAAAAAGAATCAGATAGTCGACTGTCCGGACGCTGAAGCCTTAGCGGCTTTCAGGCATAATGTCCGAGACGAATGGCTCGCCAGACACCTCGGCCAAGAAAAGCCAAGAACAATGGCCGCACTAACAAACCTCATGACCCGCTTTTGCACAGGAGAGGACAGTTGGTTGGCAAGATGCAGCACCAGTGACCCAAGTACATCCGAAACTAGGGATGGAAATGGAAAACTGCGACGCAATAAGGACCGTCGCTGGACTAAAGAAAAAAGTCCAAAGAGCACAGCAGTCAACGCCGGATTCAAAAGCTCACGACAGAATCAGAAAAAGCCGCCCCTCCAAGATAACATGGACGACCTATCCAACCTAAACAAAATCTTGGATAGGATATGTCAAATACACAGCACTCCCGGAAAGCCTTCTAACCATACCCACAAAGATTGTTGGGTTTTCAAACAATCCGGCAGACTCAACGCCGAACACAAGCGGCTTGACACACCAAGCGAAGAAGAGGACGAAACCCAAAAGCAGAGTACCAGGAAACAAAAGAATTTCCCACAAGAAGTAAAAACATTAAACTTACTCCACATAACAAAACGTGCGGCGCCCATAAAGGTACGCGCCGCATGGCCTACCCCAAAGGAATCCTGCCACTGGTTGTCAAAACCAATCATCTTTGATCATCTGGATTATTCTAGAAGTATCAGGAACCCAGGCTGGACTGCCCTGGTACTCGATCCAATAATTGGCGACTCCAGTTTTCAAATGTCCTCATGGACGGTGGCAGCGGACTCAATCTGATATATCAGGACTCAATCCACCACATGGGGATCGACCCAAAAAGAATTCGCCACAGCAAAACCTCCTTTCAAGGAGTAACGCCAGGTTCGGACACCCATTTCATGGGTTTTCTCCAGCTCGAGGTTATTTTCGGCTCTGCCGATAACTTCCGTCGTGAAAAGCTGACTTTCCACATCGTCCCATTCTCAAGTGGCTACCAAGCACTACTGGGATGCGAAGCTTTCGCCCGCTTTAACGCAATACCGCATTATGCATCTCTTACGCTTAAGGTGCCCGGTCCACGCGGCATCATCTCCTTAAAGGGGAAGTAGTGAGAACACCTCCCCCAAGCGGAGGATTGTGCGGCCGCTTTAACAGCCCCACAATACAATGGCTTCACCAGCCAGAACATCGAAACAGGTCATTAAGACCACAGACACGGATAGACGAGTCCGGCGCAAAAGTATCATTGATAAAGGCTTAGTGGCCATATACCCCTGCACTAGGGGCTTCACACGTATAAAATAAGAGACAATAAAGCTCAATTTTTCATATTTTACTTTACACTTTGTTTATTTCATATAACTTTTGTTTGGCACGCCCCTTTTTTCAACTTAGTTGCTCTCTTTTTACAGATGAACGTCGTGCTGCGCCCGTCCAGGATACGGCACAACGGAGACACAGGCGCAGACGTGCAGTAGGGACCCGTTCCAAGGATTCTTTTCAGATTAAGACCCTGCGTAACCTTTTTTACTGTCTCTTGTTGATACACATCCCCTGGTTCTATGACCAAGGAGGAGGCTGGCGTCTTGGCATGTGGCCACGTCAGAATTCTTGCACGTACCTGGACACTAGGGGCTTATACCTCAGAGCGTTACCTCGCCCGCTCTCATAAAGACCGAATACCTTAGGGAGTGTTCGGCGTCGCGAATTTGGCCTTATATGCATCAACTCCGAGTCATGATTTTGGTCAAATGTTGGGTTGCCCGGCTCCTGTGTTCGGCCACCTTACGTTCCGCTCTATCGGCTAAGGCGGCACCAGGAGAACTACTGCGATTGTGCCCTGGTTCGGCCAGGCGAGCACCTCAGTAGAGAAAGCCGAAAACCGGCTGTCATGATATGGCGTGAGACTGGTCAACCACTCGATGACTCTCCAGAATGTGTAGGATTCCTCCGCATTAATGAAGGGCCGTTTCCCGGCCAGGCACATACGCGCCCCGAATTCGGGCGAGCGCAGTCGCCACCAGGGGCTACCTAAACAGTCCCATTGTCAAGCTCCTATGGCTAAGTGAAAGTGTTAAAGCATTATAGTCCGGTTGCCTAGCTCGCTGCGCTATCACCTCCTTTGTAGGAGCAAGACGTTGGATTAAGTGTGAAAATGCGCCTTCTGCGAGCACCCCCGCACTATGTGCGTGGGGGCTGAAGCCAACGACTGCAATCTTTCAGATTTTGTATATATATCTCTTAAAACGGCCGCACAGGAGGTGTTCCAAATACTTGAAGGCACAAGTATAAAAGGCTACTACAATTAATCAAAATATTGCTTTATAATTACATATGCTATCAGAACATAGCATCCTTCGAGCACTGCGCCTCTATTACACGAGCGCCTTCAAGGACTTCCTGAAAATAGTGCTCGGAGGGTACTCGGCTTTTGTCCGAATCTCGGGATGCAACAACGGTGGTCTCCATCTCTGCCCAGTATGTCTTGACACGGGCAAGAGCCATCCATGCGCCCTCTATGCATGCTGACCTCTTCATCGCATTGATACGTGGCACCGCGTCAAGGAATTGCTGCACCAAGCTGAAATAACTTTTCAGCTCCGATCTCCTCGGCCATAGATGACCCATAACGTACTTCATGGCGAGTCCGGACAATCTATTCAGTTCGGCCCATTGAGCCAGACGATCGTCCACTGCCAGTGGACGCTTTGGATTGTGGAACTGCGACCAGAAAAGCCTTTCCACTTCGCGATCTTCTTGATCTTGAAAGTATTCGGTCGCATCAGCAGCACTCGCTGCCAAATCCAAATAGATGTCCTCCGCACTCCACATCCGGTCCAACGGAGCAAACTTCGGATCGCAAAACTTCCTCCGCAGCATAAAGGGCTTTCCAGCCGCAATCTGTCCGGCCTGACGCAGCTCCTCCTTCGCAGCTCTCATCGCAGAGCGAGCGTCCTTGGCATCAGCAACGACCTTCTCTAAGTCCGTCTGTCTCGCCCGGTCTTCTTTCTCAAGAAACTTGCAACGGTCAGCAGCACTTTTTAACTTCACGGCCATCTCGGCCATCTCCTTCTTGCTACGGCAGTGAACAACCTGTTTGGCTCTCAGCTCTTCAAGGGCCTTCTTGGCAGCCGCATCACTTTTCCTGGCTTGTTCCTTAGCTCGGGCAAGTTCCGCCCGAAGACTCTCCACGGCGGCCGCACCATCTGCGTCAAGCACACACATTGTAAGATACTGGCATCAAGCTCCTCTTACCAAATGCCGCCCGAGGAATTGCATACCTTGAGCCTCATCAAGCCGCTCGTTGACGAACGCGATGTCGGCATCTGCCACGTCAAGTTGCCGCTTTAGTTCGGCAAAATCATCAGTTCGGCTCGATTACGGACACTTCGCCACCTATATACAAAGACGACATTTTAGACCTGGGACTATGATCCTCTGCGCGCCGTCCATTTTGACAACGCATAGAGTCTCAGGGGCTACTATCTACATAGGGCGCATCTTGTTTATGCGCAACTGACAAAGAAGTACATTATCAAACGTACCTCAAAACCCATCAGCAAACTTCTGAAGGCTTCATGCCATCCGCTTTCCGTGGACGAAATCCTTCCAATCACCGTACCCATCAATGCACGGAGAAGCTCGCCCCAACAGAATCATCAGCTCCTCCGACCGCGCATCGGACGGTGCCGAACTCGCCCTATGACCTCCATCGAAGGCCGGACGCGGAGAACCTCGGGGAGACATATGGCTACCTTCCACCCCTGCCGGATTCGGAGAAACCCTCCGCGACGACACCTCAGGGTCGCCCGCCTCGCCAGGCGGTACGGCAGGGGGAGGCATTCCACTCTCCATCATCTCCGGAAGAAGATCCCTCAAAGACGAGCTCTGCTATGAAGGGCTGAGGTCTGAGCTACAAAGTAAAATTTCGGTTAATCTTCTCAGATAAAAAGCAAGGATTTCTCTCATCCCTCTAAAGGAAAATCTTTCTCTACTTACGGCTCGCTAGAGGGCTGATCCCTTTGAGGGCGTAGTTCGACTGAGGATCTCCCCGGCGTCGGACCCTCTGACGAGGACTTTTTCCCCCGCTTTGAGGCCATGGTCTCCGGGTCGTCAGAGGCGGCCCTCTTCTTCCCCTTAGGAGAGGAATTGTCGGTTCCTCCCTTCGGAGCAGCCTCCTTCGAGGAGGCCATAGTTTGCTTGACCTTCCCCTCACTTCCCTCCAAAGGCACGATCTTCAACATCCTGACTAGCACGGGATTTGGCCTTGTCTCAGGAAGGGGAGCCGGACACCTGATCAGCTTTTCCTTCACTATCCACTCCTGTTTAAAAGGACAACTCTTTTAGGAGCAAATTTATGACAATTTTACGGATAGCGAGTCCGGGCGCAAGGTTACTTACTTGAGTATCCGGGAGATTGCAGCTTAAACCTGCGTCCTCGGTCAAATCCGGACACATTGCTTGTGATCCGAAGAACATTTTATACATCTCCACGGGCGTTGCGCCCATAAAATGCTGGAGAGCTTGTGGTCCCTCTGGATTAAACTCCCACAGACGAAGGGAGCGACGTTTGCCGGGCAGTGTTCAGCGAATCAGCATGACCTGCGTCACCTTGACCAGATTGAGGTCTCCTTCTAAGAGATCCCTAATGCGTCCCTGCAACAAGGGCACGTCTTTGGATAACCCCCAATCTAATCCTTTGTTGACCCATGATGCTAGCCGTGGTGGGGGACCCGAGCGAAAGGCAGGAGGCGCCAGCCACTTGGTGCTCCTGGGGGCGGTGATATAGAACCACTCTCGTTGCCACAAGCCGAGCTCCTCTTGAAAGGAGCCCTCGGGCCATGGAGCATCAGCATTCTTACTTATGACAGCGCCTCCGCACTCTGCGTGCCGTCCCTCGATCATCTTCGGATCCACTCCAAAAGTCTTGAGCCATAATCCGAAGTGAGGAGTAACACGAAGGAACGCTTCGTACACAACGATGAATGAGGAAATGTGGAGGATGGACTCTGGAGCTAAGTCATGAAATTCCAGCCCATAATAGAACATCAGCCCCCTCACGAAGGGGTCCATCGGGAAGCCTAACCCCCCGAAGGAAGTGAGACATGAACACTACGCTCTCACCGGGCTGGGGACTGGGAATAGCCTGCCTTTGAGCAGGCAACCTATGCGAAATTTCGGCGGTCAAGAACTTAGCCTCTCTCAACTTTAGCACGTCCTCCTCCGTGATGGAGGAGGGGATCCATCGGCCTTGAAGGTCGGAACCGGACATTCTCGAAGGTCCGAAGCGCCTGGAATCTGGAGCCTAGGGTGTTGGAACTCAAGGCGACGGGTGAACTTGTTTTAAGATTGGAGAAAAGGAGTAAGGCCCTGGGCTCTTTATAAGAGGTTGAATACCAGGAGCCCTCCCCGTAACCGTTTGGGACTCGCCTTTAATCGAGAAGACATGCTAACGGGCACGATTGGGTTACCCACGTCTGTATTGATGAGAATCCCGTAAATAAAGGGGACACGATCTCTGCTTTGACAAGACATGCCAAGGAAACCGCCTCGCAAAACACGCTGAGGTGGAAAAGTGAAAACGATTCGAATAAAGGCTTGGCCGTAGCGTGATGTCACGCTGCGAAATACGTCAGCAGATTAGATTTGTGTTAATATTATTCTCTCTGTGGCAATACATGGAAACTTATTTTGCAGAGTCGGACACTACTATTGGTGTTTACAAACTTTTATGAAGAATTTGGAGGAGGAACCCGCCTTGCAATGCTGAAGACAATCTACGCGTCGGACTCGTCGTCATTGAAGCCTGGTTCAGGGGCTACTGAGGGAGTCCTGGATTAGGGGGTGTTCGGGTAGCCGGACTATACCTTCAGCCGGACTCCAGGACTATGAAGATACAAGATTGAAGACTTCGTCCCGTGTCCAGATGGGACTTTCCTTGGCATGGAAGGCAAGCTTGGCGATGCAGATATTCAAGATCTCCTACCATTGTAACCGACTTTGTGTAACCCTAACCCTCTCCGGCGTTTATATAAACCAGAGGGTTTTAGTCCGTAGGACAACTTCATCATACAACAATCATACCATAGGCTAGCTTCTAGGGTTTAGCCTCCTTGATCTCGTGGTAGATCTACTCTTGTAATACCCATATCATCAATATTAATCAAGCAGGACGTAGGGTTTTACCTCCATCAAGAGGGCCCGAACCTGGGTAAAACATCGTGTTCCTTGCCTCCTGTTACCATCCGGCCTAGACGCACAGTTCGGGACCCCCTACCCAAGATCCGCCGGTTTTGACACCGACAGGCGGGGTCTTCCTGAGTTCAACAATGCTCCTCTGAAGAATCGCCGAAGCTGGCGCCCACAAAGCCCCCAGGAGGAAGACAACGGAGAGGTCCTTTACCTGATGAACCGGATTAAAGCGCTGGCTCAATCATGATTGACAGTAATCGAGGTTATGTCAATATGCATAATGTGGGGAGTGCAGCCACTTCAATATCGAGGGCACCCTCTGTGGTGTTTTAACGGGGAAGATGATGCCACCCATTGTGGGCGTAAGGGACCGGACTCCGCTGCTGCTTTAGCAACAATTCTGTCTGAGTTGTTCAAGGGAGAGGAAGAGGAGTTCATCCACATCAAGCCACGGGATGGATTTTCCTTGTACAACCCTCCAAGCTGGGTGAGTTATATCTCCTTACTCCCATTCTTCCCGCATTTTTGTCGTAGGTACTTACCTTGCCATTTTACGGCAGGAACTGCGAAAAGCTGTAAGGGAGGTCAACAGCCCATCTCCACAACCAAAGGACCCTGACCGGGCCCTCAGTCCCGGACTCGAAGAAGATCCGGACATATTCGTGGAGCTGATAGACAAGCAGTTCTATCAACTGAGCTGTGATGACGCCATGGTGGCCATTACGGCCGACTATCCCGGACTGCTCCCAGCGTCGCACGTAAGAAAAACCAAAATCCCAACTCCAAAAACTAGGATCCCCTTTTAGAAACTTCACCTACCATATACATATGGTGTTTTATAGGGAAGGCATTCGGGACGCCGTGCCGAACCTGCAGCAACTCGCCAACAAGAGGCACCAAGGCCGGGTAGGCCAAAAAGGAAGGCGGTCAGGACGGAGACACCAGCGCAGAGGTATGAAATAAAAAACCCCGCTCCATGGTTGTCGTCTTTCTCAAAATGTAATGACGTCCATGTTTCTTTAATAGAAAAAACGCTCGCTGGAATATGTCCGGAGAGGCTGCCGATCACGCTTCCACCAGTCGGGCTCCAGGGCCGGACATAGAGGCGGAAGCCGGATACTCCTCCTATAGAGGATGCAGATAGACTGTCCGCTAGAAATTCAGAAGTGGAGAGCGCCGTGAATCATAGGTACCGTTGGGCCGTACTCCGTGACGCTTGCTTCTCACCAGAGGCATTCGATGCCTTCAATTCTGGAGACGCGTACCTCTGTGCTGGTCAAAATAGTCTAGCCAGAGCCACGGACCAGTATGTAAGGGATGTACGGGTAAGTAAATCTGACGATTATATGTATCAGTAGCCCCTGAGACTTGAAACAGTTGACGCAACTGATTTAAGGATCAATATTTGTGTAGGTTCTTACGGAGAAGAATTCCCAACTGTCTCAAGAGCTGGATGAGTGCAAGGCCAGCTGGAAGCCGCTGTTGCCGCATTGAAGGAGTCCAAAAATGGTCCCCCTGGTAACTCCTTTGTCTATTGAAAAGAATATCAGTACCAGGTAGTATGCGGCGTATATGCACACCTAACAATAGATGTTGCAAGTGGCCCCTGAGTGAATCCAGGGGCCGTGGAGGCGGATACGGCACGTGATGATCGACAACGAAACGCTGGCGAGCGCGTGCTGACATGAGTCAGCCAGGAGAAAAATGATCTCCAAGATGCCAATATCCGGCTGGGCATGGAACTGAAGGATGTCTGAGCCCAGCTTGCAGACTCCGTGAAGGAGAATAAACGGCTTCATCGCGGCATTTTTAGTAAGTGCTTGAATGAACTTTTTAAAGGAGTTCGGCGAAGAAGCATGCTAACAACATTATATCTGCAGGTATGCTCACGGGTCATCCCGCGGAGGAGATGCCCGGGTCCTCGGGTGATCTTCTGCCAGAGCTCTCACAACTGCAGGAACAAGTTCGGCAGGTGATGCAGAGTATTGCCCAAGCCTTGTGGCCGTCCGCGTCCCCGCCAGGAGGCATGGGGGAGCTTATAGAGAAGCTGAAGGGAGCACGACGGTGCTTCCAGTTATGGAAGATATCAGCCTATCGACAAGGTGCACGGGAAGCCTGGGCTATGGTGAAGACACGATACACCAAGGCTGACCCAAACCACATGGCCGACGTCGGACCTGTGGGGCCCGATGGGAAAGAGATCCCTGTCAGTTTAGTGTATGATCAAGTAGAGTTAGCCGCCAAGTATTCCCAACAGGATTGTAGGCTAGATAGCCTGTTGGATGGCATAGAGGAAGAATTTAATCAGTCTTAGTGAGTGCGTACTTTAAGTGACATATGTAATGTCCCTAGCCGGATTGTAAATCATTTGTCATGGTGGACCATTTCGCTTCGACCTCTGGACACGATAGTCCGGAATGTATCCGAATACCCACTCAGTTATATAAAAACCGGGGTATGCATGGAAACCAGGCGTAGGGGTCATAAGTGCTTGAACAGACAAGTACCCAACTAGCTATGTTATATTACATGGGTAGTAAGAAACATCTTCCAGGGAGAATAGTTCCGTTAAGGGTTCCTTTCCCTGGGTACGCATGCCCTAATGTGCATGTCCGAACTGCGAGACGCAGGTTAAAAACATCTGGGGGCGTGTAGTAATTTAAATGAAAGTCATCTTCTATTCACCGACCGAATATTCTCTTAAGAACTCTAGCTTTCGGCTTCACCCAGTCCGAGGTACACATCCGGCTGACCCGGCAGTAACAATCACAGAGGTGCTCCCCTTATGCCCTAGCCGAATTAACGGGAATGTAGGGCATAAACACAAGAGCCAGGCAACCCAGCTTGGCAAAAACTTAAGTCATATCGATGCATATAATGGCGAAAAAGGGTACATGCGGAAGAATAACACATGTGCGGGGCATGAAGCCCAGAAAAATAATTAGATTAAGCTTCTGTATAGGAAGCCCCCAGGTATATTGAGCGTGTTTAGCGCGTCGAGATTGTGTAACCAAGACACAGGTTTAGCCCTTTAGGGCTTTCAAGAGAAAAGAAAGAAAGAGGAAAAAAACAGATGTGCAGAAAATTCATGGAGGTAAGGAGACGAACATAGAGTCCGGCGCTAGGCGTAGAATCTTCGGAGTCTGGCTGCGTTCCCTGGGTTTGGCTCGAGTCGATTATTCGATGCATCCGGTAGACGGTATGCTCCATCGGTCAGAACCTGTCGATAATGAAGGGACCTTCCCATTTGGGCTTGAGCTTGTTCTTTTTCTTCTCCGGCAGGCGCAGAACTAGTTCACCAACGTTATAGATTTTGGCCCGCACTTCTCTGATTTGATACCTTCGAGCCTGTTGTTGATAGAATGCGGAACGGGATTTTGCCATGTCGCGCTCCTCCTCCAGGGCATCCAAACTGTCCTGCCAATCGAGCTCGGCCTCTCTTTCTTCGTACATGCGCACTCGAGGTGAGTCATGAATTATGTCGCAAGGTAGCACCACCTTAGCGCCGTACACCATAAAAAATGATGTGTATCTGGTAGTACGATTCGGCGTGGTCCACAGCCCCCATAGTACGGAGTCGAGCTCCTCTACCCAATGGGTGTCTGATTCCGTTAAGGACCGGACTAATCTGGGTTTAATAGCACTCATGATAAGACCATTCGCTCATTTGACTTGACCACTAGTTTACGGATGATAGACAGAAGCATAATCGAGCTTGATGCCCATGTTGCTGCACCAAAGTTTCACCTCGTCGGCTGTAAATTTCGTGCCGTTGTCAATGATGATGCTGTGGGGAACGCCATAACGGTGTACAACCCCGGATATGAAGTCTATCACCGGTCCGGATTCAGCCGTTTTGACAGGTTTGACTTCTATCCATTTGGTGAATTTATCCACCATGACCAGTAAGTATTTTCTCTTATGGGTTCCCCCCTTGAGGGGTCCGGCCATATCGAGCCCCAAGACCAAAGGGGCCAAGTAATGGGGATGGTTTGGAGGGCGGTAGGTGGCATGTGGCTTTGGTTTGCAAAAAGCTGGCAACCAACACAATGTTGAACCAGATGCTGTGCATCTGCCCGGGCCGTCGGCCAATAAAAACCTGTACGAAAGGCCTTACTTACAAGGGTTCGGGCTGCTGCGTGGTAGCCGCCGAGTCCGGCATGGATTTCTGCCAACATCTTCCGCCCTTCCTCTTCGGAGATGCACCTTTGAAGGACTCCGGTTGTGCTTTTCTTATAGAGCTCTCCCTCATGGACCTTGTAGGCTTTAGATCGCCGCACTATGCAGTGAGTCTCATTTTGGTCCTCGGATAATTCCTGTCTAGTTAGGTAGGCCAGGAATGGTTCTGTCCACGAGGCGATGACGACCATTATCACGTGGGCTGAAGGTTTTATTTCGGTGGCAGAGCCTTCGATTGTGTCAGAGTATTCGGTATCTGGGGTTGTGGCCGGGTCCGGACTAATTTTGCCGGTGTCCCCTTCCCATACCACGGATGGTTTAAACAGTCTTTCCAGGAAGATGTTTGGTGGGACAGGGTCGCGTTTAGCGCCGATACGAGCTAGGATGTCCGCTGCCTGGTTGTTTTCCCGAGCCACGTGGTGGAATTCCAGCCCCTCGAACCGGGCTGACATTTTGAGGACGGTGTTGCGATATGCCGCCATTTTCAGATCCCTGGCATGGAAGTCTCCATTTATTTGGGATATTGCGAGGTTCGAGTCCCCACGCACCTCTAGGCTTTGGATGCCCATGGAGACTACCATCCAGAGGCCGTGTAGCAGGGCCTCATATTTGGCTGCGTTATTGGAGTCCGTATATAGTATTTGGAGCATGTATTTCACCGTGTCTCCGGTGGGGGAAGTCAGGACGACGCCAGCCCCTAGACTAGCCAGCATTTTAGAGCCGTCGAAGTGCATGATCCAATTGGAGTATGCGCCGTACTCTTTAGGGAGTTCGGCTTCTGTCGATTCAGCTACGAAATCGGCCAGTACTTGCGACTTAATGGCTCGTCGTGGCTTATATGTTATGTCGAATGGGAGGAGCTCAATGGCCCATTTGGCAATCCGGCCCATGGCATCACGGTTGTTTATTATGTCATTGAGTGGTACTTCGGATGCCACCGTGATCGAACACTCTTGAAAGTAGTGTCGTAATTTCCGGGATGCCATAAATACCGTGTATGCTATCTTTTGGTAATGTGGGTACCGTGATTTGCATCGAGTGAGGACGGTGGATACATAATATACTGGCTTTTGAAGCGGGAATTTATGTCCGTCCGTCTCTCGTTCGACGACGAGCACTGCGCTTACAACTTGGTGGGTTGCTGCTATATATATAATATCATTGGTTCGCCAACAGTTGGCGCGGCCAGGATTGGGTTGGTGGCCAGGATGGCTTTGATTTCTTCCAGTCCGACCGTGGCTGCGTCCGTCCACTTGAAGTGTTCGGTGCGCCTAAGAAGGCGATAAAGGGGAAGTGCCTTTTATCCTAATCGGGAGATAAAGCGGGTTAAAGCCGCCACGCATCCAGTCAATTTCTGGATTTGCTTGAGGTTAGTTGGGATAGCCAACTGTAACAAGGCTCGGATTTTAGCCGGGTTTGCTTCAATTCCTCTACTGGAGACGATGAAGCCCAGGAGCTTTCTGACGGGAACACCAAAGACGCATTTTTCCAGATTGAGCTTAATGTTCTATGTTCGGAGATTGGTGAACGTGAGCCTCAAGTCGTCTATTAAAGAGTCGACGCGTCTGGTTTTAATGACCACATCGTCTACGTATGCCTCCACAGTCTTGCCGATCTGCCTTTCCAGACATGTCTGGATCATGCGCTGATATGTTGCGCCGGTGTTTTTGATCCCAAAGGGCATTGTGTTAAAGCAGAAGGGGTCGTATGGTGTTATAAATGTTGTTGCGGCTTGATCATACTCCGCCATCTTAATCTGGTAGTAACCGGAGTATGCATCAAGGAATGACAATGATTCGTGTCCTGCGGTAGCATCGATGATTTGATCGATGCGAGGGAGTGGGAAGGGTTCCTTTGGGCAATCCTTGTTAAGGTCTTTGAAGTCGACACATAGGCGCCAGGATTTGTCCTTCTTTGGTACCATCACCAGGTTTGCTAGCCAATCCGGATGTTTTATTTCTTTCATGAATCCGGCTTCCAGTAGCTTGGCCAGCTCCTCTCCCATGGCTTGTCGCTTAGGTTCAGAGAAACGTCGAAGAGTCTGAAGGATGACCGGCTTGAATCCTTTTAGAATATTAAGGCTATGCTCGGCCAATCTGCATGGTATTCCTGGCATGTCTGAAGGATGCCAGGCGAATATGTCCCAATTCTCGCACAGAAACTCTCGTAGTGCGGTGTCCACGGCGGGGTCTAACTGTGACCCAATGGATGCTGTTTTTGTAGGGTCAATTGGATGGACTTGGAATTTAACTATTTTGTCCGCTGGTTTAAAGGAGGTGGACTTGGATCTTTTGTCTAGTATCACATCGTCCGTGTACACCGTGGAGCGCGGCGCGGTTAACTCCTCCGCCACAAGGGCTTCGGATAATGCCTCGAGGGATAGCGCGGCTATTTTGTTCTCGGTGCGGAGTGCTATGTCTGGATCACTAGCTAGAGTGATAATTCCCTTGGGTCCGGGCTTTTTGAGCTTCATGTACCCGTAATGGGGTATGTCTTGAAAAATCGTGGATGCCTCCCGCCCCAGAAGGGCGTGGTATCCGCTACTGAACGGGGCCACTTGGAATGTAATTTCTTCGGACCTGTAATTCTTCGGACTGCCGAATACCACATCAAGTGTGATTTTCCCAGCGCAACGTGCCTCCCGACTAGGGATGATTCCTCGGAAGGTCGTACTACTTTGTTCAATATGGTTGCTGTCTATGTCCATTTTTTGGAGAGTTTCCTCATAGATGAGGTTTAGTCCGCTGCCGCCATCCATGAGCACCTTAGTGAGCCGAAAGCCGTCCACAATTGGGCTGAGGACCAAAGCGGCTGGTTCTCGGGCTATTCGGAATTTAGGTTCATCACTAGCGTTGAAGGTGATAGTCGTGTCGCTCCATGGATTTATTGCTGCCACGTGGCAGACTTCGGCAAGGCCGCAGAGTGCTCGCTTACGCCTATTATTTGAGGCGAAGGTCTCGAAGACCGTTAATACTGTGTTGTTATCCGTGGGGAGGTGCTCTGAGGTATTTTGGGTGAGAAGATCCTCACCGCTTTTGGCCACCTGCAGGAGTACCCAACATGCTCTAGGGCTGTGTGTTAATATCGTATCCGCTGTACTATGGATTTTGCAGGGGCCGTTGAGCCATCGCTCCAATACGGTTCCACACCCTGTAGTGGGCTTTTGCTTCTTTGTAATTGAGTCAGGCGACTTATAAGAGTGCGCCCTTTATTTCGGACTAGGGGTTTTGTCAGAGCTGGATTGTCCCAAATTTGCGTTTGGGTTTTCTAGGCACTTTCCATCACACAATATTTCCGTACTATGTCCGCCAAGTCAGCGAAGTGTGCTACGTCACGGAGACTTATGGCGTTAAGGACTCCCTTATCCGTGCAATTGTTGCAAAAGAACGAAATTGCATCTTCCTCACGACAGTGCTTGACCTTGTTCATTACAAGGAGGAATCTCGCCCAATAGTGATGTACTGTCTCTTGGGGCACTTGCCTAACGTGGGAAAGATAGTTTGTATCTGGGTGGGTGGGTGGATTTGAGTCCAGACCCAATCTGTGATCCCGGGGCAGGGGAGTTTCCGATCTTGGAAGTTCGGGCTCCGGGATATTGCCCTGCGGGTTCGGTATGCGGGCCGATTCAGGATTTAGGGTTAAGGCGGCGTCCTCCTACGAGCGCTTATCCTGTTCGGAGAGCTCGGGAATCCGGACATAGTTCATCCTCAGGATAGAGGGAGAGTCCCCACATTGCTCCTGCACCACCGCTATTTGATGGGTGACCGGCGAAGAGTTAATCTCCCTTTGGTTGGGTTTAAGCCCAATCCGATCATAGTCCATGGTGACTCCCAGAGCGGCAATGCGATCCAAGAGCTCGTTCAAAGAGGAGACCTCCATTGGATCCATCTGCTCGGCAAATTTTGAGCCGATGTGGAGGCTATTTTCAATGACCCGAGAGGTCATCATCGGTGCAGCGGCCGAGCGGGCGGTCAGGACGAAGCCGCCTAGTCAGAGAGTTTGGCCTACAGCCAGGCCTCCCCCAGAGGTGGTCTTGTCCTTGACAACGAGGCGAGCCATCTTCCTTATGATGACGACACAGTGGAACTCTCAACGAAAGCACCAATGTCGATGTCAAAACCGGCGGATCTCAGGTAGGGGGTCCCGAACTATGCGTCTAAGGCGGATGGTAACAAGAGGCAGGGGACACTATGTTTTACCCAGGTTCGGGCCCTCTTGATAGAGGTAAAACCCTACGTCCTGCTTGATTGTTCTTGATGATATGAGTATTACAAGATTAGATCTACCACGAGATCAGAGAGGCTAAACCCTAGAAGCTAGCCTATGGTATGATTGTCTGTTGTCCTACGAACTAAAGCCCTCCGATTTATATAGACACCGGAGGGGGCTAGGGTTACACAAGGTCGGTTACAAAGGAGGAGATATCCATATCCGTATTGCCTAGCTTGCCTTCCACGCCAAGTAGAGTCCCATCCGGACACGAGATGAAGTCTTCAATCTTGTATCTTCGTGGTCCAACAGTCCGGCAAAAGGATATAGTCCGGCTGTCCGGAGACCCCCTAATCCAAGACTCCTCAGTGATGGTGATACGATACCGGGGCAGTCCCCCAAGCTTGGCAGTTGCCAAGGGGAGTGCCCATACCCATGTGTTTATGTCTCTTTCTTCGGGGGTGGTGATGTGATATTCTTGGCGATGATGCCCCTCAGGATACGATTCTCTTCCTCGAGCTTATTGACTTGCTGCTTGAGGTCCATTATTTCCTTTCGGAGCTTGCCCATGATGGCTAAAGCAACTTTCACCCAAGGATGTTGCATAGCTGCGGGAGAACAAGTAACACTCTTTTTCATATTTTCATAAGAAAGAAATCTAACGTTGGAAGGGATGACCGAGTTTGGAATAGCTGAGCTCTGTAGTTCCCCCATCGTGAATCCAGCTCGGAAACGAGAAGTGACTTCTTCATCCTCCTCCATGGGATCTATCCTTTTCAAGTCGGCCTCCATCTCTTCCTCAGTTGATGGCCCAAAGTGGTCAGCATTGCTGTTTGATCTTGGCCCCAGTGTCGGATGAGACACCCGACTCTCTCCGACTGACTCTTGAGAAAACATCTTGCTCTAAATCTGCAGCATAAAAAGCTCGAAACAAAAACAGAAGATGTTTGTGTGGTATGGTGGTCAAAACCTTCAGGAGATTATATAATGAATTTTTACCAAGCAAAAGAAGTATCGTGCAAGAAAACGGAGTCCGGAGGGCACACAAGGTGCCCACGAGGCAGGGGGGCGCGCCTAGGGGGGTAAGGCGCGCCCTCCACCCTCGTGGAAGCCTCGTGTCCTTTCCGGACTGCTTCTTATTTTGCTATTTTCTTAAATATTCCAAAACGGAGAAAAATTGCCATTAGAACTGTTTTAGAGTCGGTTTACTTACCATGCCACGTACCTATTCCTTTTCGGAGTCTGAAACATTCTGCAAAGTGTCCCTTATGTATTCCTCTGGGGTTACGGTTTCAATAACATTAGTTTCAACATTTATGGGATTACCTGAGATATAATGTTTGATTCTTTGACCGTTCACCACCCTCGGATTTGTGCCTTCTAAGTTGTTGATTTTTACGGCACTAGAACGATAGACCTCCTCGATAACGTAAGGACCTTCCCATTTAGAGAGGAGTTTGCCTGCAAAAAATCTTAAACTAGAGTTGTATAACAATACATAATCACCTACATTAAACTCACGTTTTTGTATCCTTTTATCATGCCATCTTTTAACTTTTTCTTTAAACAGTTTGGCATTCTCATAAGCCTGGGTTCTCCATTCATCAAGTGAGCTAATGTCAAAAAGCCTCTTCTCACCGGCAAGTTTGAAATCATAGTTGAGTTCTTTAATGGCCCAATATGCCTTATGTTCTAGTTCAAGAGGTAAGTGACATGCCTTTCCATAAACCATCTCATACGGAGACATAGCCATAGGATTTTTATATGCAGTTCTATAAGCATAATGCATCATCAAGTTTCTTTGACCAATTCTTTCTAGATCTATTAACAGTCTTTTGCAAAATTAATTTAAGCTCTCTATTACTCAGTTCTACTTGACCACTAGACTGTGGATGATATGGAGATACAATTCTATGATTAACATCATACTTAGCAAGTATTTTACGGAAAGCACCATGAATAAAATGTGAACCACCATCAGTCATTAAATATCTAGGGACTCCAAACCTCGGAAAAATAACTTCTTTAAGCATCTTAATAGAGGTGTTATGATCAGCACTACTAGTTGGAATAGCGTCTACCCACTTAGTAACGTAATCAACAGCAACTAAAATATGTGTATACCCATTAGAGGAAGGAAAAGGTCCCATATAATTAAAACCCCAAACATCAAATGGTTCAATAACAAGTGAATAATTCATAGGCATTTCTTGATGTCTACTAATATTACCAATTCTTTGACATTCATCACAAGACAAAACAATCTTACGGGCATCTTTGAAGAGAGTAGGCCAATAAAAACCGGATTGCAATACCTTGTGTGCAATTATGTCTCCAACATGGTGTCCTCCATAAGCCTCGGAGTGACACTTGCGTAGGATCTGTTCCTGTTCATGCTCAGGTACACAACGTCTAATAACACCATCTGCTCCTTCTTTATAAAGATGTCGGTCATCCGAGAAGTAATGTCTTAAATCATAGAAGAACTTTTTATTTTGCTGGTATGTGAAACTAGGTGGTATAAATTTAGAAACAATATAATTAGCATAATCAGCATACCATGGAGCAGTACGGGAAGCATTTATGACAGCTAGTTGTTCATCAGGAAAGCTATCATCAATAGGTAGTGGGTCATCAAGAACAGTCTCTAACCTAGACAAGTTGTCTACAACGGGGTTCTCAGCTCCCTTTCTATCAAATAATATGCAAATCAAATTCTTGAAGCAAGAGAACCCATCTAATAAGTCTAGGTTTAGCATCTTTCTTTTCCATAAAATATTTAATAGCAGCATGATCAGTGTGACCAGTTACTTTAGAATCAACAATGTAAGGTCTGAACTTATCACAAGCAAATACAACTACTAAAAATTCTTTTTCAGTAGTAGCATAGTTTCTCTGGGAACTGTCCAGAGTCTTACTAGCATATTGGATAACATTTAATTTCTTAGCAACTCTTTGTCCTAGAACAACCCCTATAGCATAATCACTAGCATCACACATAATTTCAAATGGTAAATTCCAATCAGGAGGTTGAATAATAGGTGCAGAAAACAAAGCTTTCTTAAGTATTTCAAATGCTTCTACACAATCATCATCAAAGACAAATGGAACATCTTTTTGTAAGAGATTAATCAGAGGCCAAGAAATTTTAGAGAAGTCCTTAATGAACCTCCTATAAAAACCGGCATGACCAAGGAAGCTTCTTATACCTTTAATGTCCTTAGGCCACGACATCTTTTCAATAGCATTAACTTTAGCCTTATCAACTTCAATACCTCTTTCAGAAATTTTATGCCCCAAGATAATACCTTTATTAACCATAAAGTGGCACTTCTCCCAATTCAAGACAAGATTAGTTTCTTCACATCTCTGCAAAACTCGATCAAGGTTTCCTAAGCAATCATCAAAAGAAGTTCCGTAAATGGAGAAATCATCCATGAAAACCTCAACAATCTTTTCACAAAAATCGGAGAATATAGCAGTCATACATCTTTGAAAAGTAGCAGGTGCATTGCATAAACCAAAAGGCATATGTCTATAAGCAAATGTACCAACAGGGCAAGTAAAAGTTGTCTTTTCTTGATCCTCTTTTGACACCGGTATTTGAGAAAAACCAGAATAACCATCTAGAAAGCAAAAATGTGTATGTTTGGATAATCTTTCTAGCATTTGATCAATAAAAGGTAAAGGGTAATGATCCTTGTTAGTAGCTTTATTTAATTTGCGGAAATCTATTACATTCTATAACCTGTAACAATTCTTTGTGGGATCAGTTCATCTTTATCATTAGGAACAATAGTGATACCTCCCTTCTTAGGGACACAATGGACAGGACTTACCTACTAACTATCAGCAACGGGATAAATTATACCTGCCTCCAGGAGGTTTAGTATTTGTTTTCTCACCACTTCTTTCATTTTAGGATTTAACTGTCATTGGTGATCAACAACCGGTTTCGCGTCTTTCTCCAATTTTATTTTGTGCTGGCATAGAGTGGGACTAATGCCCTTAAGATCATCAAGAGTGTATCCGATAGCAGCACGGTGCTTATTCAGAGCTTTCAATAATTTCTTTTCTTCATGCTCTGAAAGGTTAGGACTATAATAACAGGATATATCTCTTTCTCATCAAGATAAGCATATTTAAGAGTATCAGGTAAAGGTTTAAGCTCAAACACGGGATCACCCTTGGGTGGAGGAGGATCCCCTAGAATTTCAACAGGAAAGTTATGTTTCAAAATAGGTCCTTGTTTAAAGAATACTTCATCTATTTTCCTTCTTTTATTCATAAACATATCATTTTCATGGTCTAGCAAATATTGTTCTAAAGGATCAGCAGGAGGCACGACAATAGAAGCAAGACCAATAATTTCATCTTTACTAGGAAATTCTTTATCATGGGGTTGTCTATGAAATTTAGCAAAATTAAACTCATGAGACATATCCCCCAAACCAATAGAAACAATATCTTTATTGCAGTCTATCATAGTATTAACAGTATTCAAGAAGTGTCTACCAAATATAATGGGACAAAAGTCATCTTGTGGGGAACCAAGAACAAGAAAATCAGCAGGATATTTAACTTTCCCACACAAGACTTCAACATCTCTAACAATCCCAATGGGTGAAATAGTATCTCTATTAGCAAGCTTAATTGTAACATCAATTTCTTCTAACTCGGCATGTGCAATATCATGCATAATCTCTTTGTGTAAGGAATGAGGTATTGCACTTGCACTCTAGCACCCATATCACATAAGCCATGATAGCAATGATCTCTTATTTTAACGGAAATAACAGGCATGCCTACAATAGGTCTATGTTTATTTTTAGTATCGGGTCTAGCAATTCTAGCAGCTTCATCACAGAAGTAAATAACATGCCCATCAATGTTATTGGCCAAGAGATATTTAACCATAGCAACACTAGGTTCAACTTTAATTTGCTCAGAGCGAGTATGTGTTCTAGTATTACTCTTACGAACCACAGGTGAAGCTTTAGCATGATCCTTTATTCTAACAAGGAAAGGTGGTTTCCCAATATAAGCGGTAGGAACAACAGGATCATTATAAATGATAGTTTTTTCTTCAACTTTAATAGGTGCAACTACTTTTACTTCAATGGGATGATTATATTTAAACCACTTCTCCTTAGGGAGATCAACATGAGTAGCAAAGGATTCACAGAAAGAAGCTACTATCTTAGAGTCGAGTCCATATTTACTGCTAAATTCATGAAAAGCATCGGTATCCATAAAAGATTTAACACAATCAAACTTAGGTGTTATACCTGATTCCTTACCTTCGTCGAGATCCCAGTCTTCAGAGTTGTGTTTAATTATTTCCAATAAATCCCATTTGAATACAATAGTCTTCATCATAAAAGATCCAGTACAAGAAGTATTGAGCATGGAGCGATTACTCAGAGAAAGCCGAGCATAATTTTTTTGAATAATCATTTCTTTTTAGAGCTCATGATTGGGGAATGAATATAACATTGACTTAAGTCTCCCCCAAGCTTGAGCGATGCTTTCTCCTTCGTGAGGCCAAAAATTATATATATAATTACGATCACGATGAACAAGATGCATAGGATAAAACTTCTGATGAGATTCCAAGTTCAATTGATTGTAGTTCCATGATCCCAAATCATCACATAGCCTAAACCATGTCAATGCCTCTCCCTTCAAAGATAAAGGAAAGAACTTCTGCTTTATAACATCCTCGGGCATACCTGCAAGCTTAAATAATCCACAAACTTCATCCACATATATTAGGTGCAAATCGGGATGTAATGTTCCATCGCGTGTGAAAGGATTGGCTAGCAGTTTCTCTATCATACCCGAAGGAATTTCAAAGTAAACATTTTCAGTAGGTTCAGTAGGTTGAGGGGCAACTCTTTGCTCTACTGGCCGAGGTGAAGATACCCCGAACAAGCCCCTCAAAGGATTATGTTCCATAATAACAAGTGATAGTAAAATTCAGCACACTATATAAATTTTTCCTAACCAAATTCCCCCTACCAAAGGCCCTTCACTCCCCAGCAACGGCGCCAGAAAAGAGTCTTCATGGACCACAAGTGTAGGGGATCTATCATAGCCTTTTCGATAAGTAAGAGTGTCGAACCCAACGAGGAGCAGAAGGAAATGATAAGCGGTTTTCAGCAAGGTATTTTCTGCAAGCACTGAAATTATCGGTAACAGATAGTTTTGTGATAAGGTAATTGGTAACGGGTAACAAGTAATAAAAGTAAATAAGGTGCAACAAGATGGACCAATCCTTTTTGTAGCAAAGGACAAGCCTGAACAAACTCTTATATGAAGGAAAGCGCTCCCGTGGACACATGGGAATTATCGCCAAGCTAGTTTTCATCATGCTCATATGATTCGCGTTCGGTACTTTGATAATTTGATATGTGGGTGGACCGGTGCTTGGGTACTGTCCTTCCTTGGACAAGCATCCCACTTATGATTAACAACTATTGCAAGCATCCGCAAGTATAACAGAAGTATTAAGGTAAACCTAACCATAGCATGAAACATATGGATCCAAATCAGCCCCTTATGAAGCAACGCATAAACTAGGGTTTAAGCTTCTGTCAAACTAGCAACCCATCATCTACTTATTACTTCCCAATGCCTCCCTCTAGGCCCAAACAATGGTGAAGTGTCATGTAGTCGACGTTCACATGACACCACTAGAGGAGAGACAACATACATCTCATCAAAATATCGAACGAATACCAAATTCACATGACTACTTATAGCAAGACTTCTCCCATGTCCTCAGGAACAAACGTAACTACTCACAAGTCATATTCATGTTCATAATCAGAGGGGTATTAATATGCATAATAGATCTGAACATATGATCTTCCACCAAGTAAACCAACTAGCATCAACTACAAGGAGTAATCAACACTACTAGCAACCCACAGGTACCAATATGAGGTTTGGATACAAAGATTGGATACCAGAGATGAACTAGAGTTTGAGATGAGATGGTGCTCATGAATATGTTGATGGAGATTGACCCCCTCCCGATGAGAGGATAGTTGGTGATGACGACAGTGATGATTTCCCCCTCCCAGAGGGAAGTTTCCCCGGCAGAATAGCTCCGTCGGAGCCCTAGATTAGTTTCGCCAAGGTTCCGCCTCATGGCGGCGGAGTTTCGTCCCGTAAGCCAGGGGGCCCATGAGGCAGGGGGCGGACCCGGGGGGTAGGGCGCGCCCCCCACCCTCGTGGACGGTGGGTGGCCCCCCTCTGGTACTTCTTTCGCCCAATATTTTTTATATATTCTCAAACATGCTCCCGTGAAGTTTCAGGACTTTTGGAGTTGTGCAGAATAGGTCTATAATATTTGCTCCTTTTCCAGCCGAGAATTCCAGTTGCCGGCATTCTCCCTCTTCATGTAAACCTTGTAGAATAAGAGAGAATATGCATAAGTATTGTGACATAATGTGTAATAACAGCCCATAATGCAATAAATATCGATAGAAAAGCATGATGCAAAATGGACGTATCAATCTCCTTCGCCGCTCCGCTCGCTCCGGTGCTTCCCCGAGCTCGTTTACCCGCCCAGCGTGCTCACTGTGAGGCCATGGTCCAAACCCCCCTTTCATTCTCCTCGTTTGCATGCCGTAGTCACTGTTTCGCCGACAACCAAGAACCGCCGCCACCTGAGCTCGCCGCCGTTGATGCTCCGGTGACCATTTGATCCCGGGCATGCGTCCAACGTACTTGCCACACCGCGTAGATGCTGTAGGTGCCAACCCCGCAATGCCACAGCCGTTGTAGCATCGACCCCGAGCTCGCCCGAGCTCCGACAGCCGCCAAGGTCGCCGCTGTCGTCGTCTCTGGCCACCCCGAGCCAACCACCACCACCACTCGACGTGGCTCACTCCCAGCTACGCGTAGATGCCCTCCGCCAGCCATTTGGTCGCCGGAGGAGGAATCCCGAGCCCCTCCGCCGTCTCTGGCCTTGTCGGCGATGAGCCCCGGGTCAACTCCAGCGAGTTTGACCCGGGTTGACCTAGTTTGACTCCCCCTCCCGAGTCACTGACATGTGGGGCCAGCCCCTAACTAATTTCTAGATTAGTACTAATTAAAATAGGTTAGTTAGTTAGACACTGATATATGGGCCCCACCGGTCAGGTTTGACCTGGACCAGCCCGTTGACCTGCTGACATCATTGATACGTCATGCTGACGCAGTAAAGTTTTCTGGAATTAAAATAAATCAGAAATTATTTATAAATTTCAGAAAATACCCCAAACTTCTAAAAATCATAGAAATTCAATCGTAACTCCAAATGAAATAATTTATATATGAAAATTATTAGAAAAATCCAATCTATCCATTGGTACTGTTTTCATGCATGTTAAAGCAAGTTAAACCTGCTAATCAGGTCAAATCAATTAAATGGCATTTGAATATTAACATATGGAGTTTGAATTTGAACCTAGGGTTCAAACCAGCTTCATTTAACTTGTTGCTACTTGCATTAGCTCAATCAACAGCATATTGCTATGTCACATTCATGCATCATATTATTGCATTGCATTGATTGTGTTCCTTCTCTGTTGCCGGTGTTGTTCCCTCTCGGTAGAAGTGGTTCCATGATGAGTTCGATGACACCGATGAAGAGCTATATCATCTTCAGAAGTGCCAGGCAAGCAAAAACCCCTTGTTCATTCCGATACAATCCCACTCTCTCGCTTCTGCTCTCTTTTACTACATTACGACAACAACGATACAACTATTACTTGCTGCGGTAGTTGAACCCCTTGTCCCTTGCATGACCTGTCATTTCCAAAGTAAATAGATGAAACCCACTAGCATGAGTAGGAGTTGTTTAAGCCCTGATGTGCCTACTCATTCATGCTTGTTTGTCATGCCTGCTACTGCATAGAGTTGAGTCAGGTCTGATTCATCGGGGATGAATTGGAAAGTGGTGAACATGTCCTACTGTCTATGAGCTAAGTGTGTGAACACGGTTTGGTAAAGGTAGCTGTGAGAGGCCATGTAGGAGTACATGGTGGGTTGTCTAATTGAAGCCGTCCTCAGGAACTGAGGTCTGTGTTTGTGATCCATGAACATCTACTACTACACGTTGGCCCTGAAATATGACCCCGCTCGACTTACTGACCGCCCCTGTCCTCTGTCCATGAGTTGCAAGTAGTTTCTGGTGTTTGTAGTATGCTAGAGGCCGTGCACAGCTCTGACCCGAGGGGTGTGCTGTGATGCGGTAGGCACGTGGCCGGGTATGCCGGGTGCCCGTTTGGTGTCGCGGAACCTTGTACACATCGTTCGGGGCCGTATGTGGAAACCTCGGCCAGACTCCCTGCGGATGGAACCTGAATAGGCGATAAACCTGGACTAGAGACTTGTGTGGTCAGTCAGGTCATGGTCTACACCCATGTCGGCTTTCGCTTGAAGTCTGCCGAGCACATGTCGTGTGCAGATGCTAAGTGGTGGAAACATGTGTGAAGAAGTACACCCCTACAGGGTTATAAATGATCTATTCAAATAGTCGCGTCCGCGGTAAAGGACCTCTGGGTTGCCTATATAGTTCATAGACAAGTGAAAGTGGATACTGTAAAATGCGCAAGATAAGCGTGAGTGCTATGGATGGCGTTCTCGTAGGGAGACGGGAGCGGATCCATAGTGGTGTATTGATTGGTGAATATGTGGACTCGTGTGCGCCATGTCAAAAGAGTTACTTGCAATCATAGTTCAGGATAGCCACCAAGTCAAAGCTGGCTTGCTGTAGTTAAACTCCACCACCCCCTTTGTTGATACTGATGCATATGTATCTAGTTCTGATGTAAGTCTTGTGATACGTCTCCATCGTATCTACTTTTCCAAACACTTCTGCCCTTATTTTGGACTCTAACTTGCATGATTTGAATGGAAATAACCCGGACTGATGTTGTTTTCAGCAGAATTACCATGGTGTTATTTATGTGCAGAAACAAACGTTCTCGGAATGACCTGAAACTTCACGGAGCAACTTTTTGGAAAATATAAAAAATACCTGCAAAAGATGAGGGCTAGGGGGCAACCACCTATCCACAAGGGTGGGGGGCGCGCCTGCCCCCCTAGGGCACGCCCCCTACCTCGTGGGCCCCCTGGTGCCTCTCCGACTCCAACTCCAACTCTATATATTGTGTTTCGGGGAGAAAAAAAATCAGAGAGAAGGATTCATCGCGTTTTACAATATGGAGCCGCCGCCAAGCCCTAAAACCTCTTGGGAGGGCTGATCTGGAGTCCGTTCGGGGCTCCGGAGAGGGGAATCCGTCACCATCGTCATCATCAACCATCCTCCATCACCAATTTCATGATGCTCACCGCCGTGCGTGAGTAATTCCATCGTAGGCTTGCTGGATGGTGATGGGTTGGATGGGATCTATCATGTAATCGAGTTAGTTTTGTTAGGGTTTGATCCCTAGTATCCACTATGTTCTGAGATTGATGTTGCTATGACTTTGCTATGCTTAATGCTTGTCACTAGGCCCGAGTGCCATGATTTCAGATCTGAACCTATTATGTTTTCATCAATAAATGAGTGTTCTTGATCCTATCTTGCAATTCTATAGTCACCTATTATGTGTTACGATTCGTTAACCCCGAAGTGACAATAATCAGGATACTTACCGGTGATGACCGTAGTTTGAGGAGTTCATGTATTCACTATGTGTTAATGCTTTGTTCCGGTACTCTATTAAAGGGAGGCCTTAATATCCCTTAGTTTCCGTAAGGACCCCGCTGCCACGGGAGGGTAGGGCAAAAGATGTCATGCAAGTTCTTTTCCATAAGCACGTATGACTATATTCGGAATACATGCCACATTGATGAACTGGAGCTGGTTCTGTGTCACCCTAGGTTATGACTGTTACATGATGAACCGCATCCGGCATAATTCTCCATCACTGATCCATTGCCTACGAGCTTTCCATATATTGTTCTTCGCTTATTTATTTTCCCGTTGCTATTGCTATCATCACTACAAAATACCAAAAACACTACTTTTACTACCATTACCTTTTGCTACCGTTACCACTACTATCATATTACTTTGCTACTAAACACTTTGCTGCAGATACTAAGTTTCTAGGTGTGGTTGAATTGACAACTCAGCTGCTAATACTTGAGAATATGATTTGGCTCCCCTTGTGTCAAATCAATAAATTTGGGTTGAATACTTTACCCTCGAAAACTGTTGCGATCCCCTATACTTGTGGGTTATCATCTTGCTGGGTACATTTGTACTCATGTTTGCTTAATTTATGTTTTTGCAAAGAGACTTCAGTCTCACTAGTAGTTCCGCGTGGACTTCAACGTTTAGCTTATTACCTCAGCTACGATCTTGTGTCCTCGGCAGGGTCTTGTAGATAGTCAGGCTTCTCAGCCTTTTTCAATTGTAGTTGTCTGTACTTAGACAAGTTAAGCTTTCACATGTGCTTGTTGCTTGTATGCTCTGTATGTTGGGTCATGAGACCCATGATTGTAATACTTGACTCCTCGGAGCCTAATGAATAAATACTTTGAGTCGTAGAGTTTTGTCGTGATGCCATTTTGTATTTGCACATATCGAGCATATTGTGTGTATGTAATTGAAATACTTGGTATGTGTGGGATCCGACAGCCTAGTTGTTTATCCTTGGTAGCCTCTCTTATCGGGAAATGTTTCCTAGTGCTTCCAATGAGCCATGGTAGCTTGCTACTGCTCCGGAACACTTTGGCTAGCCGGCATGTGTCCTTCTTCGTTCCCGTGTCTGTCCCTTCGGGGAAATGTCACGTGGTTACTACCGGAGTCTTGTTAGCCTGCTACACCTCGGATTCTCTGGAGTCCTGTTAGCCCAGCTGCTACAGCCCGGATTCACACTCTGATGAATGACACATTCGTTTTTAGGTCATGTATGCCTGTCCCTGTAAGTTAGTGCCACTTTGGGTTTACGACTAGTCATGTCGGCCCAATTTCTTTGGCATATGGATGCTAGCGACACTATCATATACGTGAGCCAAAAGGCGCAAACGGTCCCGGGCCAGGTAACATGGCACCCGTGGGAATACTGTGCATGAGGCCGCAAAGTGATATGATGTGTTACATGCTACTCCCTCTGTTCCAAATTACTCATCGTGGTTTTAGTTCAAATTTGAACTAAAACCATGACGAGTAATTTGGAACAGAGGGAGTAGATCGGTGTGACTTAGGATCAGGGTCCTGACACTATATAAAACCATATGCCTTGATCGCACTATCAAAGCATATATTCCAACTCCGAGATGCTTGCACCAGTCCATAAATGGATCACTGGAGCTTGCACACTTTGTTAGCACCTTTTGGATCGACAAAACTTTCTGGTTGCATCATTTACCACTCTTATTTAAGATGTCCATTAAGGAATGCAGTTTTGATATCCATTTGCCAAATTTCATAATCATAAAATGCGGCAATTGCTAACATGATTCGGATGGACTTAAGCATCGCTACGGGTGAGAGGGTCTCATCGTAGTCAACTCCTTGAACTTGTTGAAAACCTTTCACAACAAGTCGAGCTTTGTAGATAGTAACATTACCATTAGTGTTAGTCTTGTTCTTGAAGATCCATTTATTCTCTATGGCTTGCCGATCATCGGGCAAGTCAACCAAAGTCCATACTTTGTTCTCATACATGGTTCCCATCTCAGATTTCGTGGCCTCAAGCCATTTTGCGGAATCTAGGCTCATCATCGCTTCCTCATAGTTTGTAGGTTCGTCATGGTCAAGTAACATGACCTCTAGAATAGGATTACCGTACCACTCTGGTGCAGATCTTACTCTGGTTGACCTATGAGGTTCATAGTAACTTGATCAGAAGTTTCATGATCATCATCATTAGCTTCCTCACTAATTGGTGTAGGAATCATTGGAACTGATTTCTGTGATGAACTACTTTCCAACAAGGGAGAAGGTACAATTACCTCATCAAGTTCTACTTTCCTCCCACTCACTTATTTCGAGAGAAACTCCTTCTTTGGAAAGGATTCATTCTTAGCAACAAAGATCTTGCCTTCGGATCCGTGATAGAAGGTGTACCCAATAGTTTATTTTGGGTATCCTATGAAGACACACTTCTCCGATTTGGGTTTGAGCTTATCAGGCTAAAACTTATTCACATAAGCATCGCAACCCCAAACTGAAAGAAACAACAACTTAGGTTTCTTGCTAAACCACAGTTCATACGGTATCATCTTAATGGATTTTTAAATGGTGCCCTATTTGACGTGAATGCAGCTGTCTCTAATGCATAACCCCAAAACGATAGTGGTAAATCGGTAAAAGACATCATAGATCGCACCATATCTAATAAAGTACGGTTATGACATTCAGACACACCATTACACTGTGGTGTTCTAGGTGGCGTGAGTTGCGAAACTATTCGACATTGTTTCAACTGAAGGCCAAACTCGTAACCCAAATATTTCGTTTCCGCGACCAGATCATAGAAACTTTTTTTCTTGTTATGATGATTCTCTACTTCACTCTAAAATTCTTTGAACTTTTCAAATGTTTCAGACTTGTATTTCATTAAGTAGATATACTCATATCTACTCAAATCATCTGTGAATGCCAAAAAATAATGATACTCGCTGCGAGGCTCAACACTCATCGGACCGCATACATCGGCATGTATTATTTCCAATAAGTCAGTGGCTTGCTCCATTGTTCCGGAGAACGGAGTCTTAGTCATCTTACCCATGAGGCATGGTTTGCAAGAATCAAATCATTCATAATCAAGTGATTCCAAAAGTCCATCCGCATGGAGTTTCTTCATGCGCTTTACACCAATATGACCTAAATGGTTGTCGGATCATGGGTTCTGGCAAAACCCTTGAGGTTCGAACACTGGGGTGCGCGCGAAGGTTTTCTCCCTGTCGATCCACGCCCTAGCTCGCTAAGATCTCGCGGATCAACTCGACGAACTCACAAGACAAAGACACAAGATTTATACTGGTTCAGGCCACCATTGTGGTGTAATACCCTACTACAGTGTGGTGGTGGATTGCCTCTTGGGCTGATGATGAACAGTACAAGGGGAAGAACAGCCTCCTGAGGTTGAGGTGTTCTTGTGCTTGGCGAACTTGTGTGGGTGAGATGCCTCTAAATGAGTTCTCTCTCTTGTCTCCCCGAATGAGTCCCCTTTCTACTGTGGTGGTTAGTTCTACTTATATAGGCCCTGATCCTCTACCCAAATATTGAGCGGGAAGGGAGCCAACAACGACCAATTTGAAAGGGGACAGCTAGTACAGCTTAGCCTGACAAAAGTAGTCTTCGCTTGCAAAAGGCTCTGGTGGTGACGTCGTCTTGGGCTCCATGGTGACCTCCATCTTGCCGTCCTGCTGGTCTTGGTCTCGTTGCACCGATATGGAAACCTTTGCTTGATGCCTCGGTACTCCACTCCCGCGCTTGGCCTCTTGGCACCAAAGAGGAAGCAAGGACACTGCACGCGCTGGCGCCCGCCTGGTCTCGATCGTCATGGCTCACGTCATGAGCACCTCGCGAGGTTTTCCTTGCCTTGATCTCTCTGCCCCTTGTGAGCCTGCCTGGCGAGGCCGCTCCTGAGGAGGTCTTGCGTCGTCCGCCTCGCGAGGGTCTTTAATACCTCGTCGATGAAGATGGGCCGTACAGACCTGCTAGCTCAGCCACGCCATGGGCCGCAGGTAGGCAAGTCTAGGGACCCCCGTTCCCAGAACGTCGACAGTAGCCCCCGGGCCCAAGGCATGCTCGGGCTTGGCTTCGGGGCGAAGCCAAAGGTCAAGCGTTGAGCGTCGAGGGCCCCAAAAGCCTGCGGCCTCGGTTGACGTGTGGCGGTTGATTGGACATGGGCGTCTTTGCTTCCCCACGCTGCCTTGGAATCTGCCTGGCTATGCGGCCCCCGCAACCTACATAGTTATTCTCCCATCGCCTACGTCTTGCTTCCCCAGTCCCTTTGCTTCCTCAAGACTCTGCTCCTCCTCTCCAATCTGACCTAGACACCGCTTGCTTCATCGCCATGGCGCCGAAACAAGCAGACAAGGGGAAGAAGCCTCTATCTTTGCCGGGTGCGCCTCCAACCGTCGAGCCTGCAGTCGGCCGATCCTTGGTTCTCAACGATGAGGCCATGGACAAGGTGTGTCCCATGCTTGCCACTAGTTTCAACGAGTGGGGGAGACAGTGGCTTGGCCTACGTCTCGCACTCGCATTGCTCGGGCGTTCACCGAGGTACCAATCTTCATCGACACCCTTTGGGCAGACCTGATTCCCCCTTTCTCCACCTTCTTCAACGCGGTGCTTGAACATTACCAGATCCATATGCTGCATCTCGACCCCCAATCCGTGACTATCCTTACCGTCTTCGCCTTCGTGTGCGAAGCCATGGTGGGCATCGCTCCTTTTGTGGCCCTTCTCTGCCGTTTCTTCTCATTGCATCTGACTGATCCCCGGCAAAGCTCGGGGGCATGAGCTTCTAGGCCGTGGCCGCGAAGGCGGGAGCGGGGATCGACTTCGAGCTTCCTCCCTCCACGAGTGAGTTTCGGACACCGTGGGTATGCGCCGGTGTGCTCAGCCCTCTGCTCCACGCCCCGTCAGCGCCTGCCGTTTCCCACTCCGGCTCGGGCCACGAGAGGCTCGCGAGCCCCCGTCTTGTCCCCGTCTGGCTCAGGCTAAGGATGCTGAAGGACCGCGGCGTGACCGCACCGATGGTGGTGAAGGAGTTCATCAAGCGCCAGGTTGCTCCGCTTCAGCGCCATTCTCGCCCGATGTGGACCTTGCTCAGTAGTCAGGACCATATGAGGTTTCAGGAGTCCGGGCTCCCCCTTGGGACGCGGCAAACGGTGCTCAAGGTCCTGACAGGTGTCCCTTTGCCGGACGACTTGCCTGGGAAGAACTGTCTGCTGTACCGCTGCAAGAACAAGGCTGAATTTATAGGGAGCATGCCTCCCTTTGACGAGTGGGGGCTACGTCCGGACGGCCTGGTGGGGTCCCGCGAGAACCCTGTCAACGTGGTTCCCCTCTCCGTCGCTAGCGCCAAGCTCGTCCCGAATGTGGGTGCAGGGGGACGAGCGTCGCCAAAGGCTCGCGGCATGAGTGCTGATGTGCGGATGCTGCCCGGGGCTCCTGGGGCGTCGTCCTCAGGATCCCGTGATTCTGGAACGTCGGTTGCTGAGACGATGCAGCATGCCGCTGCCGAGGCCGAAACTCCGGAGGCCTCAGGAAGTCGCGGTGAGACGGCGCCCGACTGTTCTCCGCAGCCAGGCACCCCTGAAGTTGTTCTCTCGAGCACTTCTCTGGTTGCACCCCGCACTGGCCGCCACGTGCATCGCTTCGGTCGGCTTTGCATGGACTTCGCGGAGCTCCGCAAGAGGAAAGGATCTCCGAGCGGGAGCGGTATCTTCGGGCCGTTGAAGCGACAAAAGTACATCGCCGTCGACGAATAAGTATTGCACCTCATGATTTCTTGATTGCTGCTTTCCTCCCTGGCGCTGGCTCTTCAAGACCCCTTCTGCCAGGGCCGTTGAGTCCTCCGAGAAGCAACCACCGTCTTCTTCGGCACCCCCGTCGGCCTTGAGCATCCCGACCCTGCATGCTGCGCCCGGAGCCGAGCCGGTCGAGGGGGTGCGCTCGCCTTCATGGCGTTTTGAATCTGCGGCTCCATCGACCTTCCTCCACAGCCTAGCTTGGAGCTTGGCGGGCGTTCCCTGGACTCCCCTTTTGGTCACTGACAGCACCTCGAGGTGGGCCGTGCATTGGAGTTCGAGCGCGGGCGGAGCATCGTTCGTCATGAGCTCTTCTAGGAGGCGATGGGCGCAATGAGCCGACTTGGTGAAGAACTCGCGGGTGTCGACGCGCACCTCGAGGCCGAGGGTCTTCGGCTAGCGGAGGAGTGGCACAAGCTGAAGGTGGCCATCAACCTCGGGCTCCACCAGCGCGAGCTGGACAATAAGAAGGCCGAGGCTTCCCTTGCAGCCTCCCATGAGGCCTGCTCCCGAGCTCTGGAGGAGGCTCGGGAAGCTGACCGCCGTCGCGAGGCCGCGAAGAAACATGCGTGGGAGCTCCAAGCCTGGAGCGCTATCTTGGATCAGCAGGTGGAGGCGCGTAGGGGTGCTCTTGCGTCGTTGAGGGGGTCGCCCGCTGAGGAGGAAGAGATCCGAAAGCGCGAGGAGGCACTGGCGCTGGAAGCCGTGGAGCGTAGCCTTGAACTCGAACGGCTGGAGACGAGGGAGCACCAGGTTTCTCAGGCGGAGGACGACGTCAGCACGCGTGAGGTCAGGGCCCAGGAGGAGGTCGACCGCCGTGTGGATGAGGCTCGCGCGGATCTCGAGAGCAGGCACAACCTAAAGCTGAAGCTCGTGGAAGCTGGGGCCGCTAGTAGGACTGCTGCCCTCAAGTCCCGACTGGTCGAGGTGGAGCGGCGCGAGGAGGCCACCGCATCAGCCTTGGCCTCGGCGCAGGCTGAGCTGGTTTCATCCCGCGCCGAGCTGCTCTCTCTTCGATAGCGGGTCACCGACGCCGAGTCCGTCGCGCGGCAGAACAGGGACAAAGTGCTTGAGCGGCGGACGTTGGAGCGTTTGCACGCCCCCATGCTCGAGGACCTTAGGAACAGGGCCAACACTACCCTAGGCCATATCTGCGATGAGAATGCTCCTCATCCCCATGCAAACTACTACGCCAGCCACCTCCGCTTCTTTGGGGATGTGGTGACATGCCTGCAGAACTATTTCGAGAGGGCTCGCCAACTTGTTGAGGAGAGGAGTCGCAGTCTGCTCGGGCGCATGTTCTCCCGCGTCTTCAGCCACCTCTGGAACATCGACCCCAACTTCGATTTTGACGCCGTCATTCCTCCCGTACCGGAAGCCATCCGGGGCGATCTGGCGCGATGGGTTGAGGACAATGTGGATGCGCTGGTCAGGGCCTTCGCTTCTGACGACGACGGGGTAGTGGTCGTGGAAGACGATGGCGTTGTGGTTGACGACAGCGACGCCGGTGCCGGTGATGGTGGAGGTGACGCCAATGATGGCGACGGCGTCGCTAGCAGTGCATCAGATGATGATATGGGAGACGCGGCGAGCGAAATATCCGGCTGATTCCTCGTTCCCCTGTCATTTTATCCTGTAAAAACTTGGCGTGGCCCTGGAAGACTGTAAGAGCATTTTGAGAGGGGAGCCCCTCATGTAAACAATCGCAGCTTTTATCCTTCCATGCTAAATTGAGTATGCGTCTTCACGAGCTTACGCATCCCGGGGCAAGGTTGTTGTTGCAGTTTACCTTAGCTTGGACGAGCCCAAAACCGGCCCGAGAGATTGCGGGTTTTTGAGGAGCTCCTGATGAGTTCGTCGACACGCTCGAGGGGGCCGCGTGATAAGCAAGCGCCAGCCATGGCTTGGGGCGTGCGTGGCTCATGTGCTTCAAGCCCCGCCCGGCTCGTGAGGGGCCCGCAAGGGGGAGCGACTGGCACGAACTCCAAAATAAGGCAAGAACGACATTGCGAGAAATAGCTCGAACGAGAAAAGGCATCCCCCCGCGCGTATCAAATAAAATTCAACTTCAACTTAAATCCAAATCCAGAAGGCAGGGTTACAGAAAAGAGATCTAAAGCAAATGGCCGCGTCTGGTGCCTAGTCTAGTCTTCGACGTCTTCTCACCAGCGCGGAGCTAAGTGCTGCCACTGGGCGTGGGCGGGAGCCCCCGAGGCCCGAGGGTGTCCCTCCTGAGGCTCCGAGGCGTGTACAGCCCCACTCATTATTACGGGAGAGTGTCACGGACGGCAATCTTCACAACCGTGAGCCTTACTTCGTATCGCTAGACGAGGGCCCCGCCTTGCGCCACCCCTACCACCGCTGGGACGACCGGAAACCAGGACAGGCCAACGAGGGCAGAGGGGATGCCATAAGCACCCTCGGCGACCACGGGTCCTCTGCCGGGGGAAAGGTCGCCGTCGCCACCCCGGCAGAGGGCCTACCTCCGAGCGTTGCCTTGCTCCGTGTGACAAGGGGAGGGGCCTTGCTCCTGGCCCCGTCCACGCAGCCCCCAGAGAGTCTATCCTGTCGGGGCGGGCATTGCCTTGCTAGAACCATCGTTTGGCGCCATGACCTGGTTCATCTGTGACTCATGGTTAGCGTAAGCTTACCCCTGAGGGATTAATGGTACCATGTATCTGTCGTCGACGGCGCGGCCGGCGGGGCTCTCTGGCGGCTCCTCGAAGGCTTTAGCTGCTAACGCCTCCTCCTCCCATCCTGGCCCGAGGAACAAGCCGGGGTCGTCCTCCGGCGTGAACCCCTGGTCCATCATGCGGGGCACATAGGCTTCCGGGGTTGTCACCCCAAACACCTCGCCATAGTGCCCCACGCTCCACGTCGCCCGGCCCAGCGTGGCGTCCTGAGGATGATAGCGCGACACCTCGCTGGGGCCATGGGGGGCCATGCTCGTCGGAGGCGGCGCGGGGGAAACGGGGCCCCCGGCGCCGCTGGCTGTCCTAGTGTGGATGAAGCCCCCAGGCGCACCTGAGGGCGCGTGGTTGCGGCCAGGCCTGTCGTGAGGTCCAGTAGCGGCCCGAGAAGGAAGTAGGTAGCAGAAAGGTGGCGCTCCTGATGCCGCCGCATCCAGTAGCTCAGTGAAACGTTCCAGCAGTGCGTCTCGGGCGCTCTCCATCAGCCGGCACCACAGCAACTCCCGCACCACCATGAGCGCGGGTCGCAAGTTCTCCTGCTCCCGTCGGGTGTGTGGTGCCGTTGCTGCGGCGTGGCGTGCGGCCCTTGCAGCGGCTCGCGCTTGTCGTGGAGTGAGGGTAGATGACGCCTGGCCGCGCCACCCGCGCCGCCCGCGCCCCACAGCATTAGGCAGCGCTCGTGCCGCCTGGAGCGTGGGATTGAGGTCTTCATGGGCAGGTGGCACCGCCCGGGCTGGCCAGGCTGCCCAGCGGTCGGAGTCGGCCCTTGGGTCGCCGGACATTGGGGTCACGGAGCGTCGGTGGGTAGATTGGCGGGGAAGAGACTCCGGCGCACCCCTACCTGGCGCGTCAAATGTTGGATCACGGGTTCCGGCAAAACCCTTGAGGTCCGAACACTAGGGTGCGCACGAAGGTTTTCTCCCTATCGATCCACGCCCTAGCTCGCTAAGATCTCACAGATGAACTCGACGAACTCACAAGACAAAGACACAAGATTTATACTAGTTCGGGCACTGTTGTGGTGTAATACCCTACTCCAGTGTGGTGGTGGATTGCCTCTTTAGCTGATGATGAACAGTACAAGGGGAAGAACCGCCTCCTGAGGTTGAGGTGTTCTTGTTCTTGGCGAACTTGTGTGGGTGAGATGCCTCTGAATGAGTTCTCTCTCTTGTCTCCCCGAATGAGTCCCCTTTCTACTGTGGTGGCTAGTTCTACTTATATAGGCCCTGATCCTCTACCCAAATATTGAGCAGGAAGGGAGCCAACAACGGCCAATTTGAAAGGGGACAGCTAGTACAACTTATCCTGACAAAAGTAGTCTTCGCCTGCAAAAGGCTCTGGTGGTGACGCGGTCTTGGGCTCTATGGTGACCTCCGTCTTGCCGTCCTGCTGGTCTTGGTCTTGTTGCACCGATATGTCAACCTTTGCTTGATGCCTCAATACTCCGTGCCTGCGCTTGCCCCCTTGGCACCAAAGTGGAAGAAAGGACACTGCGCGCTGGCGCCCGCCTGGTCTCGATCGTCATGGCTCACGTCACGAGGACCTTGCGAGGTTTGCCTTGCCTTGATCTCTCCGCCCCTCATGAGCCTGCCTGGCGAGGCTGCTCCTGAGGAGGTCTTGCGTCGTCCGCCTCGCGAGGCTTGGCCCCTCGCGAGGGTCTTGAATACCTCGTCGATGAAGATGGGTCGTACAGACCTGCTAGCTCAGCCACGCCGTGGGCCGCAGGCAGGCAAGTCTGGGGACCCCCGTTCCCAAAACGCCGACAACGGCAGTGCCACAAGTATGTTGCACTATCATTATCAACTTTGCATCTTTTGGCATCAATATTATGAATATGTGTATGACTACGATCGAGATTCAATAAACCATTTATATTAAGTGTATGACCATAGAAGGTTTTATTCATGTAAACAGAACAACAATTATTCTTTGAGTTAAATGAATAACCGTATTGCAATAAACATGATCCAATCATATTCATGCTCAACGCAAACATCAAATAACATTTATTTTAGGTTCAACACTAATCCCGAAGGTAAAAGGAGTTTGTGATGGTGATCTTATCAACCTTGGAATCATTTCCAACACACATCGTCACCTTGCCCTTAACTAGTCTTTGTTCATTTTGCAACTCCTGTTTCGAGTTACTAATCTTAGCAACTGAACCTGTATGAAATACCCTGGGGTTACTATGAACACTAGTAAAGTACACATCAATAACATGTATATCAAATATACTTTTGTTCACTTTGCCATCCTGCTTATCCACCAAGTATTTGGGGTAGTTCCGCTTCCAGTGACCATTCCCTTTGCAGTAGAAGCACTCAGTTTCAGGCTTAGGTCTAGCTTTGGGCTTCTTCACGGGAGTGGCAACTTGCTTGCCATTCTTCTTGAAGTTCCCTTTCTTTCCCTTTCCCTTTTACTTGAAACTAGTGGTCTTGTCAACCATCAACACTTGATGTTTTTTTCTTGATTTCTACCTTCGCCGATTTCATAATTGCGAAGAGCTAGGGAATCGTTTCTGTTATCCCTTGCATATTGTAGTTCATCATGAAGTTCTAGTAACTCGGTGATTGTGACTAGAGAACTCTGTCAATCACTATTTTATCTGGAAGATTAACTCCCACTTGATTCACGTGATTGTAGTATTCAGACATTCTGAGCACATGCTCACTAGCGGAGCTATTCTCCTCCATCTTGTAGGCAAGGTACTTTGTCAAAGGTCTCATACCTATTAACACAGGTATGAGTCTGAAATACCAATTTCAGCTCTTGGAACATCTCATATGCTCCATGTCGTTCAAAACATTTTTGAAGTCCCGGTTCTAAGCCGTAAAGCATGGTGCACTAAACTATAAAGTAGTCATCATACCGAGCTTGTCAAACGTTCATAACGTCTGCATCTGCTCCTACAATAGTTCTGTCACCTAGCGGTGCATCAAGGACATAATTCTTCTGTGCAGCAATGCGGATAATCCTCGGATCATGGACCAAGTCTGCAACATTGCTACTATCATCTTTCAACTTAGTTTTCTCTAGGAACATATCATAAATAAAACTGGGAAGCTATAGGCGAGCAATTGATCTACAACATAGATATACAAATACTATCAGGACTAAGTACATGATAAATTTAAGTTCAATTAATCATATTACTTTAGAACTCCCACTTAGATAGACATCCCTCTAGTCATCTAAATGATCACGTGATCCATATCAACTAAACCATGTCCGATCACCACGTGAGATGGAGTAGCTTTCAATGGTGAACATCACTATGTTGATCATATCTACTACATGATTCACGTTTGACCTTTCGGTCTCAGTGTTCCGAGGCCATATCTTCTGATACGTCTCCAACGTATCTATAATTTATGAAGTATTCATGCCAATATATAATCATTCTTGGATGTTTTACAATCATTTTATAGCAACTTTATATCATTTTTGGGACTAACCTATTGACCCAGTGCCAAGTGCCAGTTGCTTTTTTTGCTTGTTTTTTACATCACAGAAAATCAATATCAAACGGAGTCCAAACACCGCAAAACTTCGCGGAGATTTTTTTGGACCAGAAGGAACCCAATGGGCTAGAGCTGCACCTGGGGGGTGCCCCGAGGGGGGGCACAACCCACCAGGGCGCGCCAGGGCCCCCTGGCGCGCCCAGGTGGATTGTGCCCACCTCGGTGGCCTCCCGAACCCATTCTTTGCACTATAAATTCCCAAATATTTTGAAACCCTTTGGGGATAACCTAGATCATAAGTTCCCCCGCTGCAGGGCTTCGTAGCCACCAAAAACCAATCTAGACCCGTTCCGGCACCCTGCCGGAGGAGGGAATCAACTCCAGTGGCCATCTTCATCATCCTGGCGGCCACCATGATGAGGAGGGAGTAGTCCACCCTCGGGGCTGAGGGTTTGTACCAGTAGCTATGTGTTTAGTCTCTCTCTCTCTCGTGTTCTTGAGATATCACGATCTTGATGTATCGCGGGCTTTGTTAATATAGTCGGATCATATGGTGTTTCCCCCTCTCTATCTTGTTATGATGAATTGAGTTTTTCCCTTTGAGATTTCGTGGTTATCGGATTGAATACTTTTATGGATTTGAGAACACTTGATATATGTCTTGCAATTGATACTCGTGGTGACAATGGGGTATCGTATTGATTTACTTGATATATGTTTTGGCACTCAACTTGCGGATTCCCGTGGTGACATTGGGGTAATCTATGCATAGGGGTTGATGCACGTTCTTGTCCTTGTTTCTCCGGTAGAAATCTTGGGGCACTCTTGTAGTTCTTTGTGTGGATTGAGTATTATGAATATGAATATGCTTTGGTGTTATTCTAGCACGAACTCTAGGATAGATCGAACGGAAACAATAGATTTGTGTTATTTTAGTACGAACTATTGAATAGATCGATAACAAAGAATAGCTTTGAGGTGGCTTCGTACCCTACAAACAATTCCTATCTTTTGTTCTTCGCTAATAGGAACTCGGGAGTGATTCTTCGTTACACTTTGAGGGATAATCATATGATCCAACTATGTTAGCACTGTTGAGAGATTGCACTAGCGAAAGTACGGACCCTAGGCCTTGTTTTTAAGCATTGCAACACTGTTTTTGTGCCCGTTTATTATTTGATACCTTGCTGTTTTTATTTATTCAGATTATAAAAATATATTTCTACCATCAATATTACACTTTTATCACCATCTCTTCGCCGAACTAGAGCACATGTACAATTTGCCATTGTATTGGGTGTTTTGGGGACACAAGAGATTGCTTGTATTTGGTTGCAGGGTCGTTTGAGAGAGACCATCTTCATCCTACACCTCTCACGGATTGATAAACCTTAGGTCATCCACTTGAGGGAAAATTGCTATTGTCCTACGGAACTTTGCGCTTGGAGGCCCAACACGTGTCTACAAAAATAAAGTTGCGTAGTAGACATCATCTGCATATGCTAGGCTCATCAAGTTTAACCCGATTATTTTGTATGTGCAAAACTGGCTTGCACCCGTTGTATGTGAACATAGAGCTTATCACACCCGATCATCACATGGTGTCTCAGCATGAAGGACTGTCGCAACGGTGCATACTCAGGGAGAATACTTATACCTTGAAATTTTAGTAAGTGATCATCTCATAATGCTACCGTCGTACTAAGCAAAATAAGATGCATAAAAGATAAACATCACATGCAATCAAAATATGTGACATGATATGGCCATCATCATCTTGTGCCTTTGATCTCCATCTCCAAAGTATCGTCATGATCTCCTTCGTCACCGGCATGACACCATGATCTCCATCATCTTGATCTTTATCAACGTGTCATGACATGGTCGTCTCGCCAACTATTGCTTTTGCAACTATTGTTATCGCATAGCGATAAAGTAAAGCAATTATATGGTGCTTGCGTCTTATGCAATAAAGAGACAACCATAAGGCTCGTTCCAGTTGCTGATAACTTTAACAAAACATGATCATCTCATACAACTATTTATATAATCACGTCTTGACCATATCACATCACAACATGCCCTGCAAAAATAAGTCAGTTGTCCTCTACTTTGTTGTTGCAAGTTTTACGTGGCTGCTACGGGCTTAGCAAGAACCTTTCTTACCTCCACATCAAAAACCACAATGATTTTTCGTCAAGTGTGCTATTTTAACCTTCAACAAGGACCGAGAATAGTCACACTTGATTCAACTAAAGCTGGAGAAGCAGACACCCACTAGCCACCCGTGTGCGAAGCACGTCGGTAGAACCAGTCTCATGAACGCGGTCATGTAATGTTGGTCTGGGCCACTTCATCCAACAATACCGCTGAATCAAAGTATGACATGCTGGTAAGCAGTATGACTATTATCGCCCACAACTGTTTGTGTTCTACTCATGCATATAACATCTACGCATAGACCTGGCTCGGATGCCACTGTTGGGGAACGCAGTATTTCAAAAAAAATCCTACGATCATGCAAGACCTGTCTAAGAGATGCATAGCAACGAGAGGGGAGAGTGTGTCTACGTACCCTCGTAGACCGAAGGTGGAAGCATTAAGTAACGCGGTTGATGTAGTCGAACATCTTCGCGATCCAACCGATCAAGTACCAAACACACGACACCTCCGCAATCTGCACACGTTCCGCTTGGTGACGTCCCTTGTACTATTGATCCAGCTGAGGCCGAGGGTGAGTTCTGTCAGCACGATGGTGTGTTGACGGTGATGATGAAGTTACCGACGCAGGGCTTCGCCTAAGCACTATGACAATATGACCGAGGTGTAATACTATGGAGGGGGGCACCGCACACGGTTAAAGATCAACTTGTGTGTCTATGGGGTTCCCCCCTCCCCCGTATATAAAGGAACGGATGAGGGGGCCGGCCGGCCACAAGGGGCGCGCCCAAGGGGGGGGATCCTACTCCTAGTAGGAGTAGGTTCCTCCCTTTCCTAGTCCAACTAGGAGAAGAAGGAAGGAGAGGGAGAGGGAGAGGGAAAGAAGGGACGCGCCCCCTCCCCTTGTCCTTTTCGGACTTCCCTTGGGGGGGCCACCTCCTGGCTGCGGCCCTCTCTCTCCCCTAAGGCCCATAACTTCCCGAGGGGGGGGGTCCGGTAACCCTCCGGAACTCCAGTTTTATCCGAAACTATCCGAAACACTTCCAGTGTCCAAATAACATGGTCCAATAATATATCAATCTTTATGTCTCGACCATTTCGAGACTCCTCGTCATGTCCGTGATCACATCCGGGACTCCGAACAACCTTTGGTACATAAACTCATAATATAACTGTCATCAAAACGTTAAGCATGCGGACCCTACGGGTTCGAGAACTATGTAGACATGACCGAGACTCATCACCGGTCAATAACCAATAGAGGAACCTGGATGCTCATATTGGTTCCTACATATTCTACGAAAATCTTTATCGGCAAACCGCACAACAATATACGTTGTTCCCTTTGTCATCGGTATGTTACTTGCCCAAGATTCAATCGTTGGTATCATCATACCTATTTCAATCTCGTCACTTGCAAGTCTCTCGTTCCGTAATGCATCATCCCGCAACTAACTCATTAGTCACATTGCTTGCAAGGCTTATAGTGATGTGCATTATCGAGAGGGCCTAGAAATACCTTTCCGACAATCGGAGTGACAAATCCTAATCTCGATCTATGCCCAGAGATACCCAGGCACCCTCAGTATATGTGCCAGATTCTAGCAACGTGGCCCATAGAATTTAGGCAATCGATATGATATCAAATGGCTCTGGACTTGCGATAATGAGTTTTTCATTGCCCAAATAAAGACACACCCCGAACATGAGGAGTTATCAAAAAAGAAGTTTTTCACACGCCCTCTAGCGTATCTTTTCCACGTATTGTTAAGACATTATATCTAGCAGGGGTGTCAATATATCAATCTATGCACGAACTAAGCATGTTAGATTTCTTGTGGTGGAACCAAGACATGTTTAAATCCTAGACTTAGGCCCTGTTTGTTTCAGATTTTATGACCAGATTCAGTTGTGCCAGTGAAGCCGGATCTAGAATCTGAAACAAACAACTATTTGAAACCAGCTTTGCCAGTGAAGCTAAATCTGGATTTGGGTCATTTTTAGAGAAATTTCCTAAAGCACCTCAAAGTGTACTTCAGTGGTGTGAACCAGCTTCGCTACTGAAGCTAATCCACATGTGATTAAAATCCATGCTAGAACAAACAGGGCCTTAGCACTGGTGCTAACATTTTCCTGAATTTATTTCAAGCTCTCTGGCAAAATTCATTAAGTGTACCGAGACGATTGCATCAACTATAAGGCTCGTGTGGTGACTTCGGTAATCTCAAGATATTGTGCCGGTTTAGTATCTCGAAAGTGCTCCAAGCAATAGGATATGTGCATGTGTGTTCATAGAGATGAGTGTATGTATATGAATATGAGCATCTATGATTGCACTGTGTTAAAAAAATTATCAATCAATCCATGGATGTAACAGCTAGCACTGCGCAGTTGCATGTACACGACTCATGTGTAAGGAAACAAGATCATCTAGTTTACTAGAAATGACAATAGAGCTGGACAACCACTAACAGCAGAAAGTGGATCTATGCTACTACGTACATAGTATCAATTATGGTTTAAAATAATGTGTATGTGGTTCGAGAGGGTGGTCAAAGAGATTTTTATCCAACATGGGTGACAGCATAATCTTTGGATCTGTCCACAACATGGACGTAGCATTGGTTCTATATGACTTTACTGTTGCTGATATATTTTCTTTTTTTGGTTAGACTGTTGGTGTTCAGTTGTATACATCTTCGCTATGTAGAGGCCAGGTATTGCTCATCATCCTTATTATCTGCTTGATGCTACGTTATAAGTTAAATACACCGCCCTTTAAGACAACAAGTAGCAGCAAGTGTATGTTTGCGGTCGGTGGCAATAGTCGGCCCTGTTTGTTTGAGCTTCATGAATCAGATTCAACTTTTCCAGTGAAGCTGAATCTGAAATCTAAAACAAACAACTATTGTGAATCAAACTTGCCAGTGAAGCCAGCTTTGTTACTGAAGCTGGATTTGGAATCTGAAACAAACAGCCATTTTGAATCAGCTTTGTTGTGAAGATGAATGTGGATTCAGGCCATTTTTAGTGCAATTTGCTGAAGCACCTCAAAGTGTACTTCGGTGGCACCACCAAAGTGAATCTACTGGTGATTCGAATCCAGTCAAAGCTGAAACAAACAGGGTGTTTGTCGGGTCAAAAATCTGAAACAGATGAAAACCAAATAAGAAGCTTTGTCGAACCATCCTAGCTATTTGACCGCGAGTATTATCTTGGAAGATTATATTTGGTAAGCACAGGGTTTCTCATCAGCACCACAAAAAGCACATTTAGAACTCCTAGACCATCGTCTTTTCAGGAGATTATCTTTGGTAAGCACATTGTTCCTCATCAGAACCCACAGAAAGTCTTTAATTTTTGGAGGCACCTTTATCTTCCAAATAACAAAGGAAAATTTAGATCATTCCCCATCAATTGATTATAGAAAGATTTAACAGAAAATTTCCTATTAGTAGTTAAAGACCAAGTAATCAAATATTTATTGCAGATAAGAAAATATTTGCACATATGTTCTTGATTTCATTCCATTGTATCAAAGTGTCCCCTTACAGAGTTCTTCCTAAATGAAACTAATCTCAATCATCATTAATCACATCTGTCACTTTAATATATATTTTTAAAGCTAATATCATATAATCTAGAGTAGAATTGCTTAAGTGTGGTTTATCATCTAACCACTAGTCCTCCATGTAATATTGCAACGGGGTCATGTAATACTCAAGAGGCAAGAAGACAAGGCTACGTAAGGAGGGCATGGTTAATATAGGAGTTAGCTAGGAGGGAAAGGGCGGCCTAGGCTGAGGCTAATGTGCTTTGGTGTTGTTCATCTTTCTCCCTTTGTTATACCCTCACATTTCGACTGGTTGGCCTCTAGTTATTCAGTAATTCAGTTGTAATCACTGAATCCTAGCCAATCGAGTCAAATTGAATACCAGGATTCCAACATATTCATACTCACTACAATGACCGATTGCAAAGAGAAGAAAGGGTAACGTTGCGAGCATAGAATTCTTCAGGGGAATCCAAATCCCAGCAACTGCGATAATTGTATCTACCTGGTGTGCGGGCTTGCTCTCCGGCTATCACATTTCAGATATTCAACTATATAAATCTTCACAATGATAACCCATATGTAGTGGAAAATCCTATTAAAAATCTGGTTAAATAAGAGGTGCTTCATCCAAACCGTCAATTGCTTATCTATAATGCTATAATAGTTCATCTCCACTAACCTATTTCTCTTGACATGCGGCCTGTCCACCTCATCTGAGCATGCAACCATCCATGTCAGCACTCATGCCACATCAGCATGGTTTCTTAAACGCACATGCATGTACAGCTCATTCAACTATGCACCCGAACAACCGAACTCCGTAGAAAAAAGTGTTAGGAATTAATTAATAGGTTAATTAATTGTTAATCTATGCTAATGTCGGTGGCCATGTTTGGCAACCGTCTCCTTGTAACCGCCTTGTAACGAGGGTATAAATACCCCAATGTTCAATCAATGAAACAACTGTTCCATCATTTGCTCCTCTCTCTCGTTTCTCTCTAAACACGTTATCAGCACTTTGCCCTAAAAGAGCGATTAGGCCGCGAAGAGTGAAGAGCGACAGCACCGATGGGCGACCGCCATCACACACATCCGTGAATCACCGGGGACTCCCTTTTTCTCCGGCCACAACGTCGTCCTCGTTGACGGATCCCCAGGCCCTCGGCACCGGCGTGCGTCTTCGCGGCGCAATATTCGACGCGGCGCCCGCGACGCTGCTCCATGACGAGTGGCGTCGTTTCCCGCGGCAAGGCCGTCCCAGGCGCGTGGCATGGAGAGGCCATCCGGCGCAACGCACATATGACCTCTCCCGCTGGCGTGACTCACAGATCCGGCGGCACAGGCGTCCAACGGCCGAGACGCGCGGCCGCACCCGAAGATATGGCTCTCGGCCGGTCCTCTCCACTGACGGCGAGCGCATTTGGCGGCTGCTCGCCATCTCCAGCGCGCCGCAGCGGCCTGAGGTAGCGGCCCTCTACGGGGAGGCAGCGCAGTGCCCCAGGCGACGTCCAGCGGACAGGAGCGGCCAACGGCCGGAGCCCAGCGTGAAGAAAACCCATGAGGCAGCACGACGACTTTCAATCGGCAACACATCCGCCCTTCCTGATAATTCTTCAAAACGGAGATGTAGTCTGTGCAACGACGAACCAAGCGAATCAATCGTTCGTGGCTACAGAGAGAAAGACAAGAGCATCTTATCTCTTCGGTCATTTGACGTTTTACCACGTCTAGTTACCCTTATTAGCATATAAGTTCTGTAACTAGCATATAGGCCCACAAGTTCTCTGTTTTTATGCAGTCGAACCAACCCTCTGCTATTCTGTATTGCAAGCCATCAGACTTAGTAGTAGTACTCCTTCAACAGAAGCCATCAGGCTTAATGTCATTTTAGATTTTAGTAAATACCTTGTTGAATCATATTGGTTGAGTCCCCAGGGATTTAGCCTATGTTAATGGGTGCATCGATCATTCCATCCGGAATGGACCCAAAGATACTAGCATTCTTTATGATATGTGCAACAACTATGTTTTGCAATTGATTTTTCTTCTTCTTCTTCTTGCAAATCATGATGTAAATTCAAAACAAGGATTGTGAAGTGTCATACTGAATATGACTACATCATATTTTATTTGCGAATCACAAGGTATGATGGCATCTACTGTGTAATTTGCAGATTATCCATCAATACTGTGAGGTCTACGTCTTGTCATTTTGATAAGATGACTACCTTCAAAGTGCTTTTTCCAAATATTAATGTGACTATTTCAAATGTTATTTGTGAATCACAAGGTATTGGTGGTATCTACTGCATCATTTGCAGATTATCCACCACTACTGTGAGGTCTACACCTTGTTATTTTAACAAGATGACTACCTTCGAAGTGCTCTTCCAAATATTAATATTATATGTGACTACCTCAAGATATCATAAGGTAATACTGGCATCTACTGCAAATTTTGCAGATTATCCACTATTACTGCAAGGTCTACATCATGTCACTTTGACAGATGATTACCTTCAAAGTGATTCCACACATTTTGCATAACATAAGGTAATAGAACTATGAACATCTACTGACAAAAGTCAGACTATGTTTTCTATTACTGCGAGATCTACACCGCATCCGGTTATTATCTTCAAAGTGTTATGCTCTATAAATTGAGGTCTACACATGAGTGTATAGCATCAGCTATCATAAAATTTGCTCCTCTGAAGCAATTATTGTTGTTCACTAAAATTATTTACTCTCATAGTAAAATAATAATAATAATAATATTGATCTTACATGTTAAAATGGCATTTTTCTTCTAGTATCAATTATTTAAGCATCATTTTGCTTGAATAAGTCGTGGAAAATTACACAAACATTACTATTTGTGATAATATTGTCGTCCATACATCAAGGTGGAGACCATAATTTATAGCAAAGATCGAGTGTCTCAAACACTATTACAAGATCCACATCACATTTTTGGTTGTTATTTTATAGTGACTAACCCCATGTTCGAAAAATTCCATGGCTATTCTCTTGATAGCAAAATATGTACATATTCATTTCATATGTCGCAAACTTCACTTAGTTCTCAAACTAAGTACATTATGGATGAGTATTTATTCACTTTGAATATTTTCCTTAAGAGAAACATGCTGCCATGAGCACATCACGAATGATCACCCATTCATTTTTCAAGACCTCAAGTCTATTGCATCTCACAATTCTGTCACTTAATCAACTTTCAAGTTGATATCCCGTGATCAAATATTTTCATATGTAGATCCGGTTGAAAATTCCTTATACACTTTACCTCCTCTTAAGATGGTACTACCATTTTTTATGATGAAGAAACATGGAATTTCTTAAAATCATCATATTCACCCAACGGGTGCTATACCATTATTTGAAATTCTTGCTAGTACCGAGAATACTATGCAAGTTAGTGGTAACAAAATAGAACCATGAGGAATTCGAAGTAAAGTGGAGGATAATAGACAACCAAAGACAAAATTACCTGTTAGTAAGGAATATATCGTTTTCAAACGATCACAAAGACAACTCTCAAGTTTGTCAAATGTGTGGCTATACAAAGATTATACGTATGATTACCAAACCCTAAGATACATAGTCAAACCACACCACATATTTGGGATAAATTTTAAAATTTCCAAACTTACAACCAGAAAATATTCTAGTAAATGATTGTTCTCAAATCTTCATCAGAAGTCGAGAACCAAAAATCTAGTGCAATAAAAGGATGTTACGATGATATGTTTGCGAAATAAATAATATTGGAGACCTCATGTAATCTCTTAATTATCCCAAAATACTATTAGCCTATACTTGTTGTACTACAAGTAGTGCGATGTCCAATATCTTATTTCTCAGACATGATATTTGATAAATTCTGAATGTATGAATCAAGTCATACTCAATATTGTTGCGTACACAATAATTTTCTAGATCTTAATAAATTAAATATTTGGCTTGGTAGCCTTAACCATCCTGGTTTGGGGATGATTAGAAAATTATTGACAATCTTGTTGGTCATAACTTATCAAGTTATAAAATTTTCCCAAATCATCAGATTTTATGTGCACCGCATGTGACATAGGGGAAATAAGTTTTAAGGCACTCTCACCTTAAAATTCTAAGGAGGACACTTATTCTCCCTTGAACACATTCAAAAAATATGTTTGGATTGCTTAACCATTATCTGGGGTAATTTAGATACTTCATGGTACTCATATACACATTCATAAAATGTTTTGAAGTGTGTCTCTTATGACACACAACCATGCATGATCTTACTAAATAAATTGCTCAACTTATCAAAGTAAGAGCAAATTCTCCTGAAAACATGATTTATAAACTCATTCGAATGAACAATGTTGTTGAACTCATTCAATGATCATTTTTTTGAAACAAAATCATTTATTTTTCATTAAGTACTTTATGTACATACCCAGAATGGTTTAGCTAAATTCCTTATCAAAGAGAGTTAAATGAATTACATGACCACTTTTAAATAATTGTAAATTTACTGGCCTCTTGCTGGACAAATACGGCCTTACACACCGTATGTATGATCTAAATCATACAAACTGCATATCATACTACTTTCCCCTTGTAGTTACTACGTGGAAATCAACAAAGTATTTCTCATTTGCGATAATTTGGTTACATACCGATATCACCACTCCGGCGTACATCAATGGGCACTCACAGAAAATTAGGGATCTATGTGAGGAATAACAATTTATCCGTCAATCAAAATTATTCACAGCCCGTATGCTGATTGCATCAGCAATAAGGATATTTTTTCGGCATTAGGGGGAGATTAGTACCACAAAGAATGCCGAGAAATAAATTAGAAATGTTATTGACATTCAATCCTTATATCCACGTACTCAAAGAATCTGAACTAAAAGTTTAGAGAATCATATATTTGCAACACATTGCAAATCTGCCACATACATTTACTGATAACAAGGTGTTACTAAATTCTATATTCCTGCAGTAAAGTGTCAGAAAGAGTGGAGGTACCTGATAAACCACTCTTGTCCCCAAATGAGAGCAAGAGGGGGAGAAAATCTGACAAGACGAGATATAACTTCTCATATGCTTCCGCGGAAACAAAGGAAATCAAATCCTCAACCAGTAAATGTAATTCAACATCAAGTTGAAGGACACCTCACTGGATTCTCATAATCCAAAGCCCGGCATAAATGTGCACAAATATTTTGGTGCCGGGACATCGAAACACCTTGACTCCATTTGTTGTAGGAAATCACAAGGAGTTAAAAAGGAATGAATATATTATCCACAAACTTCAATGATTCCATTAGAATCATATAAACTAAAGACTACATTTGTCGACATGTATTACTTCTCAAATTGCTAAAACCTTTTGGGCCCTGAACCAAAATCCATGGTAGAGTGCCTCTTGCACTCATATTGGTTCACATAAAAGGAAGCAAGTAACGAAGAATAGTACTCGCTCTGCAAACGAGTTGTATTTACTGCAGTAATACCTACTCCTCATAAGTATCATCCCTATGGAATACTATAAACTTCTCATTCATAGACAAAGTCAATGAGGTGGTGAGAAAGCGAGGCTTGTAGCAAAAGGGTTCACGCAGAGACCCGACATCCATAACGATGTAACATACCCGCTTGGTATGAGTGGTATTACGTTTCGATATTAAATATCATTGGCAATAAAAATAATAATAATATCCATGCAGTTGATGGATGAAGTGGCTACATACTCATATGAGTCACTCATTTCGGAAATCTCTATTGAAGTTCCTGAAGGGCTTATGCTTCCGAATCCAAAAGTAAATCGCAACAATTTTTGTGTAAAACTTCATAAGTCACTCTATGACTTGAAATAGTCGGAAATCATATGGTACCACTGACTAAATGAGTTACTTCTTCAAAAGGATTACTCGAATAATGATGATTATTTACATGTTTAATAAAGGAATACCAGATTTGATTTCCTTTCATCGCCTCAGTGTATATTTATGACATTATCATCAATGTCTATACAAGACCTAAACATACACTTAATCATCTCAAGACGGAAAATTTGGATTCAACCAAATTTGGCTTAAGCTTACAACTTGAGCATTCTCTCAAGAATACATATCAGTCTACATATATCCAAGACATATACGAGAAGTTCAATGTGGATATATCATACCAATAAAAGACATGTAATATGGTCATAGTACCCCTGATAGGGTACAAATCCATTCATACCTAGGGGTGATAATGAAGTGATATCGGGACCTAAAGTTCTATCTCACTAATGTCAATGCGCTCATATCATTGCAAACTACGTCAGACCTGACACTATATTTGCTATCTTTGTTCAAAGTGCAACCCCCAACAAAAGGTATATGGTCGATATAATAAATATCTACTTATATTCCAATCTCACAATAAATCTTGGACAATTCCGTCAGGAAAATCAAGATATGACCATGATATGATGTAATAATATTGGATCTTTATTTGATCCCAATAATGCCATATCAATGACTGAATTCACTGGAATAGTCTTCTCATGGAATTCATCTAAATAGATTCTAATGACTATTTCCACTTATCATTCTGACATAATTGCTTTATCTAAAAACATTGCAAAATATGCCTGGCTTAGTAGAATGATCAATCACACTCAAAATCATATGGTTGAGATTCATCAGAATCACATAACTTGATTTTATCAAGATTCTACCACTTGTGTTACTCAATACCTACAGGTTATATGAAGAGCAACATCATAAAGCACATTGCTCAAAAATCACTTATCCTCATGAATTATAGAAAATGAGGAAACAATCTGCAAACAAAATACTGGAAAATCCAACGGATTATTCCTAATGTTATGGTCATGTCAATGGAATTGGTCGGACACATCCTCCAGATTTGCAAAGTTCAGGGGGAGTAATCTCCCAAAGTATAATCCATTAACAATCATTAGATTGCATATATTGTATTTTTTTCCCTTCATGAGTTTTTCCCTGATGGTTTCTCATAAAAGGTTTTTAACGACACAATATAAACACAAGTGTCAGTATATGACATATCATTTTCTCCTTGTATTTTCTCCCACTGGGTTTTAAAGGAGTTTTCAATGGCATATATAATCGCACTCTTTTCCCTTATGAGTTTTCTCTCAAAGTTTCTCATAATGGTTTTTAATGAGGCAGTATCTTCTCAAAGATCATATGTCATACTTTCTATTTTCCCTATTGGGGTTTTTAAAGGAAGTACTCAAGACATATTTATTGTTCTCTAACCTCAAAGATGAGTTTTCTCCTTCTATAAAGGTTTTTCTCAATTGAGTTCTCATGAGACAATAATCATCATATGTTGTATCATTTTCTCCTTATTTTCCCACAGGGTTTAAAGGAGTTTTAACAACATATCAAATACTATTCTCTTCATATTTTTCCCACAGGGTTTTTGGAGGAGTATTTCTCAAGATGAAGATGATGAACATTCAAGGCAAATACATACTAGAAGGAGACTATCAGGATGATGTATATTCACAAAGAGAAGCATTGATTAGGGGGAGTGTTAGGAATTAATTAATAGGTTAATTAATTGTTAATCTATGCTAATGTCGGTGGCCATGTTTGGCAACCGTCTCCTTTGTAACCGCCTTGTAACGAGGGTATAAATACCCCAATGTTCAATCAATGAAACAACTGTTCCATCATTTGCTCCTCTCTCTCGTTTCTCTCTAAACAAAAAGGGCATGCATGTCGATCTCCCACAAACCTGAGACCCGCGCTGCGTGCCTCTCGATCTCCCACATACTCCCTCCGTTCTGAATTACTTGTCTTGGATTTGTCTAGATACATAGGTATCTAGCACTAAAATGAGTCTAGATACATCCGTATCTAGACAAATCCAAGACAAGTAATTCGGAACGGAGGGAGTACTTGCGTGTCCAATTCCACTTCTTGCGCCTAGAAACCTGCTTCTCATTTTTTTGGGCAAACCTGCTTCTCATTTGGAGGGCTGACCGGCTCTTCGCCTGTAGTGTTGCGGCCAAGTTAATCTCTCCAATTAAGTCTGCCAAGATAACCTCTTCTTCTACGGCCAAGTACTCATGTTCCTCTTTGTCTTCTCCACCAAATAACAGCAGGAGTAATGGATGGAGTTGATCTCCTCTATAAGGCTAGTCATAGTGGGAGTAACTTAGGTAGTAACATAGCGCACCTCGAGAATTTTTTGCTTATGTGGCAAGTAGTTAATGAGAAGTAGTAACATAATATGTTACTGTAACATAGCGTTTTCCAAGACAACATGAGTCTACAAGCTATTAAATAAGGCCACATATGACACTAATACTATGTTACTTTGCACTATGAAGGTAGTAACTTAGACTAGTGTCATGCATATGACACTAGTCTAAGTTACTCCCCTCTATGACCAGCCTAAGAAATGGAGCACCCGTCTCCTGCTGGTGTAGGTCTCGAGGAGGACGCAGAGCCCCAAAGGTTCTTCAAGCAGATGGCCCTCCACGGGAGACGCCGCCTCCAGTGCGCAGCCACCGTTCGTGGCGTTTCCCTCCTTCCTACCTGGCTGTGCTCGGCAACTTCCCAAACACTTCCGTTCTCGTGTTCGCCATGGCCTATCCCATCGAGGGTTTCACCACATGGTACGCCTCTTTCTCACACACCACCTGTCCTACCTCGGCGTCTACCGTCGGCTGGATCTGAACTCTCTATCATGTGGTCTGTCTGCCCATAGGTACCAAAGAACCCATGGGACAGAAAGAATTTATTGGTGTCCGAGGATGTCGTCGCCGCACCGTGCCAGTGCCACCACGCTCGTATCGCCGATCGACCTACAACAAAGCTTCAACAACTCCTACCTTCTTTAATGTCATCTTCACCACTGTGGTATGTTTTAATATTGGGCCAGGGTTGTCCTCGGACAATTATGTTCATTTCTAGGACCACTTTGGTAGTAAATTTCATCAGGGTTGAAGTTTCAATAGAAACCTAAAGACGACATGTCATAGTTCAGTTATTATTGATAAAAAAACTACATTACAGATGGCAAGAAACTGCTAAGACCTCTGATTACATAGAGGATAATAGATGTGTTTGATGCCAAAGTGTAGCCATGGTGATGATATTGTTTGTCTGTGAAGATGTACTGGTCCGACATTGCCCGTCAGTAGGTAACAACCCCCTTATCTTGGTCCCCAATTAATTCTTTGAAATTAAGCTCGTTGTGCTATTTATTTTTCTCATACAAATTAATAGTGCTCGGAGAAATTTGGAGTTCCCATCTTCTGTTGGTACCGCTTTCAAACCCTCACGGCATTTGGTTTGTAACAGGTTGTTTCTAATTCAAATGTGCTACATTCCTAATCCTCATCTATTAGCTTGCTACTTACCATGAGGTTATCGTATATGATTTGCTAAGAATATTTTTTTATGCTATGCCTTCTACACAATATGTTCGTAGTAAATGAATGTCCGTATTATTTTCCATCTACAATACATGCTTATCGGTTGTTCTTCTATAGATTATTATTAGTAAATTGTGATATCTGATTTCCTACATCACAACAATGAAAAATAGATGGTTATGGTACATGGAGGGTTGCTCATTTACAATGCATATCTCAGTTGGCTACTCATATCTTGCTTGATGACAGGATGGTTAGGTTTGGGTGATTTACCTGTATTGACATATGGCCATCGCATGTCCATTTTGTCCTGTGGTTAAAATTTGGCTAAAAATTTGAAACATTTCTGTACAGGTGAACAAATGTTTCATTTGTAGTCACTACAGGCCAACGAAGAGGACAAGAGCAATGCTCTTACAAGTTGAAGCAGTACAAGCCAACCTAACAACTGAGAAGACAAATCCCTGTACATTAGAGATAAATCTCTATATTTGGGCAAATGGTTTTGTTCAACGTTTTAATTAAATGTAAATATATATATTCCATTCAGTCTATAACATCAACATGTCAAGTGTAAATATATAGAAAGTCCCGCAGCAACGCGCGGGGTATTGTCTAGTTTTCATAGTTTCAAGCAAAAAGAAGATCAAATGTTTTGAAATGGTTTTATTTTTTTAAGGAACATGCAGGAACGCTGCCTTTTTATTAAGAAGAGGACAATATGTACTCCCTCTCTCTCAGTTTACAGGGTGTGCGGGTATTCCTAGATCGTCAATTTGACTAACCTAATACAAGTCATATATTATAAAAAATATGCCAATATAAACTTTAGATGTTCTATTTTTAAACGGTGTAATTTTTGTGTTATATAGTTTATATTAGAGTGATAAAACTGACAACCTAGATATACGCACAGGACTTGTAAACTGAAACGGAGTGAGTAACCTTCGTCCGAAATTACTTGTCGCAGAAATTGATAAAAATAGATGTGAGGGGAAGTGTTGACGTATAAATGTATTGTCTTGTCTATTCCATCGGATCGGTCTTTTGATTGCATTGCCTAGAGCATGCACTTCTACAGTATCTAGATCTAAAATACGTCTAGATACATCCATTTTTCTAACAAATATTTCCGGACGGAGAGAGTACAAGATGACATGTTTAAAGGGGTACATGCCGAAACCCCAACATAAAACTAGAACCACATGCGGACTACTCGTGGATATGAATAACTCTGGGCGAAAGGCCAAATCTCGCAGCGTAATCTCTTCAATGGTGAGATGAGCCACCTCGATATAAGTTAGTCTTGTGTCGGTTCCGTTCCTTACAATAGTTCCACATAATGTATATGAGGACACCCTTGTGTCGCGTCCTCTCTTGGTTATGGATGTTTTTGAGTCCCCCTTTCCGTCAGGAGTCAATTAAGGAGGATGTAGCTGAGGGTTAAGGATGGTAATTTTATTCATGGACATGGATACTCATGGATATCCAATCTGAATGGATAGGGTTTGGATATGCTTTTGCGCCCATGGGCAGCGCCCAAACCCGGCCCGATTATTGGTGGATGGGGCATGAACATAATCTTGTACCCATGGATATATCCAAACCCGACCCGATCGTCTAACCTAACGAGCAATATTCTGCTACCTCTACCCATAGCCACATGTCCCACTATAATTTTATCCTTTATCTAAAACATCCAAAAGAAATTACACAATCCCCACCGTAACATACTCCAACGCACCTTCTCATCCTATTATCTACACTAATTAAATGACTTGTCGTTGAGAATTGGTGCCATCTCCTTGAGTTACCCCTCTCATAGCCCTAGAGGAGGCTGCCGCTGCCAGCCGTTACCCCCACGTAAGGTGGATCGTTGCAGTAGCCACTACTGGCCTGCAACAACCCAGCTCCATATCTCCTTGACCCCTCCGTCTTCGCTTTTCCACACACGCATTGATGCATGGCCGCAGCAGTGGGACAATGCAAGGGCTATACTGCACGGCAGGGAGTGAGCACGCCAATGCAGAGTGCACATTGTGCAATGAGTTATGTCTTATGTATAGGTCTTGAGAGGACCTGATGGATATCCAATGGGTATGGATATCCATCGGATTTGGACATGGTCACAATTTTTCGCCCATGGATTTTTTCATGGATGGGCTGGGACTGCCTTCATGGATATGAATATGGATTTGGTATTGTTCAACCCGATCCAAACCCGACCCATTGCCATCCTTACTGAGGGTCCAAAGGCGGGCTAATCGTCCACCCAATTGAGCACCAGCCCACGGACAACTGTGGTGAAAGGGCAGTCTTTGCATAGGTGTGTCGCGGTTTTAAGGTGAAATGTTTTTTAGTATTTTGAAACGGCACTTGTAAAGAGGTTGTAAAGAAGTTCTCGACATCATAAAAGGAACTGCAATTTTAAATTTCTTTACACGGTCGAGATGGTGTGTTGGACGAACAAGAATGAACAGTGGAGATCACACAGACTCCATTCTGATTAAGGATCATATTCACATCCCAACATGGTCTTGGAAATGGGATTTATATTATCATCCCTTTCTTCCACCCTTATTGTCAAACTGAAGTCCACAAAAGAAAGAGAGAAAAGAAAAGAAAAGGTACATGGTGTACCTGTACCACCTAGACACAACTATCTATCCATGGCTACCCAAAAGATGTTCCACTTTAAATATAAAATTTCTCCTGGAGCCTGGACCAACCGGCCGACCTCGACCGAGCTCAGCTAAATCACCATCTTCTGCTCGTTCTTGGAGCGCTCTCGGACGGACAGTATGAAGGCCGTGGCCCTCTCGTCGACGTCACCGGTGGCGGCACAGAGGGCGCTCGCCGTCGCGTTGATGGAAGAAGGGTACCTTTTTTTTTGGGTACCTGGGTTGGTAGGGGTGTGCGGTAGTGACGCTCGGGGCAGGCTTGGCGCCTTGGCCTGGGCCTTGCCGGCGTACTTGGAGTATACCATCGCCACCCACCCCTTGATCACCCTGGCGCCGCTCTTCATGGTTCCCTCCATTTGGTTTCACTGTGTTCGGTTCTACCTAACCTTTGTGGTTGTGCACTTGTGTTGTGTGTGCCTTTGCTTTCCGATGCTGGAATGACGAAGAGGTAGTTTGCCCTTTTATATGGTTGGTGTGTGACATAGGAAAGATCATAAGTGCAAGTCCAACGCGACGATCCAAATGAACGTTGTTTTTGTCCGTTTTTTGTTTGTTTGGGTCAGCTGCCCGTTCGACGTCCGCCTGTTTTTTAATTTGGGTCGGCAGTACGTCCAACGCGTTGATCCATATTTGTCGCGTGGCCAGCTAGCCGCCTTTTTCAATAAATATGTCATCATTTTGCATTTTCATCACAAGCAAACATATAAAAATAGCATAGTTTCACAATCAAATAAAACATAGTTTCAAACACAGATTAAGCATAGTTTTACGAGACAAATAAAAATAGATTGTCTCTAATACATGTGAAAAGAAGATACTGTTGAGTATCGTGATTATTATGAAAGCTACGATAGCATAGGATATTATTCTACCTTGTCTTATACTTCAAGATAATCATGTATTCCTATATATATATATATATATATATATATATATATATATATATATATATATATATATATATATATATATATATGCCTATGAGGCTCAAGCAATACATCAACGATTTCACCAAATCCCTCTATCACTTCTAACATGGTATCAGCCTAATCTTGATCCAAACTCTAGCCGCCGCCGCTACCGCTTCCACTACGCGCCGTCCCCGGGACGGTCGGTCTCCATGACCGCCACCGGGGGCTGCGCGACACGTACCTAAGGTCCGTCCTTTGATCCAGAGGCCGCGCAATCGTGTTGATCGGCTGTTCTAGAGAGTCTTTTTTCCCTATTCTTTGATACGGATTTTTCTCTCTTCGCTAGTGCATTGATCGGTGTTTTTTTTGATTGTCCGATCGACGATTGGTTTGCGTCGCCCGCCGCCGCCATCGACCACGTGCTTCTATTCCGACATCAACAGCAACTCCGCCTTCACCCGGATCGGCTGCCCGATGCCCTTGGTTCACGCGTGCAACACTTGTGCTGGTGTGACGGCCGTTGCGCCGTCAGACTAGCCCGTCGTCCGGCGCACGGGCATGGTGGTTTGCCGCGCGGTGCAGTCGGCCGCTTGCATCGGCTCACCAGGTCAAGTCGATCTACAGCGCTACGTGATGCATCACGTGCGGGTGTGCTTGGGTGCACCATGCATCCGCACATCATCAGTTTCTGTCCGACCGCGCACTGCTTGCATCCCTGCATGGAGCGCGCTGTTCCGAGTCTTCACGATCTCGCTCATTGCATCTCCGTCTGGTGCATCTTCGCAAGATCCCGAAGATTTCCGTCGAGTATCCGCACATCTCGCCGATTGAGTAACAGACTGCAGCTGCGTCGTCCCTTTGGACCGCAACATCGTCGTCTTGTGATTCTTCCTGTGGCTGGCACCGATCCACGCCGTCATTGTGTCGCCCTTTCGGCTGTAGTGATGTGGCATGTGGTCCCCGCTGCCGTCCTGAGGCCGTTTCTGTGGTTGCACCAACCCGCGCGCTATCGTTGTGTTGCCCCTTCGGGCCGTAGTGCCACGGCCCACGGACAATCGCCGACTCGAGGCCATCCGCTCTAGACCGTCCTCGAGGCTGCACCGACCCTCGCGCTGCCGCTGCGTCGCCCCGTCAGGCCGTAGCGAGTGTGGCACACGGCCCCTGCAACCGCACTGAGATCTTCCCCGCCGTCGCCCCGACCCGCACGTTATCGATGCGTCGCTGATGTCTACTATGCAACATTCTTCTTGTAGACTCGTGTTGGGCCTTCAAGCGCAGAGTTTTGTAGGACAGTAGCAAATTTCCCACAAGTGGATGACTTAAGGTTTATCAATCCGTGGGAGGCGTAGGATGAAGATGACCTCTCTCAAACAACCCTGCAACCAAATAACAAAGAGTCTCTTGTGTCCCCAACACACACAATATAATGGTAAATTATATACGTGCACTAGTTCAGCGAAGAGATGGTGATACAAGTATAATAGAGATGGCAGATACAAGTATAATCTGAAAATATAAAAACTAAAAGGTAGCAAGTAGGAAAAGTGAGCAAAAACGGTATTGCAATGCTTGGAAACAAGACCTGGGGTTCATACTTTCACTAGTGCAAGTTCTCTCAACAATGATAACATAATTAGATCATATGGCAATCCCTCAATGTGCGACTAAAGTCACTCCAAAGTCCTATCGCAGAGAACATAAGATGAAATTGCTTGTAGGGTATGAAATTACCTCAAAGTTATTCTTTTTAATCAATCTGTTGAGATATTCCGATAAGTGTCACAAACAGCCCTAGAGATTGTAGTAAAATAACACCATATGACACGCATCTATCAGCGCAAATGTCACCTAGATACTTCCAATGTCATCACAAGTATCCGTGGGTCAACTATATGATATGCATCAAATAACTTCAGATTCATAATATTCAATCCAACACAAAGAACCTCAAAGAGTGCCTCAAGATTCCTACCGGAGAAACTAGGACTAAAACGTGCATCAACCCCTATACATAAATTACCCCAATGCCACCTCGGAAATCCGCGAGTTGAGTGTCAAAACATACATTAAGTGAATCAATAGAATACCTCATTGTCACCACGGGTATCCCATGCAAGACATAAACCAAGTGTTCTCAAATCCATAATAGTATTCAATCCGATAATAGTGACACCTCAAAGGTAAAACTCAATTCATCACAAGAAGGTAGACGGGGAGAAACACCATATGATTCAACTATAGTAACAAAGCTCGCGATACATCAAGATCGTGCCATATCAATAACATGAGAGAGAGACAGAGAGAGAGAGAGAGAGAGAGAGAGAGAGAGAGAGAGAGAGAGAGAGAGATCAAACACATTGCTACTAGTACATACCCTCAGCCCCGAGGGTGAGCTACTCCCTCCTCATCATGGAGAGCGCCATGATGATGAAGACGGCCACCGGTGATGGTTTCCCCCTCCGCCAAGGGGCCAGAACGGGCTCCCGATTGGCTTTTCCTGGCTATAGAGGCTTGCGGAGGTGGAACTCCCGATCTAGGTTTTTTCTGGGGGTTTCTGGATTTATAGAAATTTTTGGCGTCGGTTTCACATCAGGGGGGTCCACGAGGCATCGGCAAGACAGGGGGACGCGCCCTAGGGGAGTGGGCGGACCCTCCACCATTTCCGCTTCCTCGTGAAGCTTTAAGCCCTACTCCGATGCTCCGTGTGCTTCTTCTGGTACATAAAAAATCATCGTAAATTTTCAGCTCGTTTGGACTCCATTTGATATTCATTTTCTGTAAAACTCGAAAACAAGGAAAAAACAGAAACTGACACTGGGCTCTAGGGTAATAGGTTAGTCCCAAAAATAATATAAAATAACATATAAATGCATGTAAAACATCCAAGATGGATAATATAATAGCATGAAACAATCAAAAATTATAGATACGTTAGAGACGTATCAAGCATCCCCAAGCTTAATTCTTGCTCGTCCTCGAGTAGGTAAATGATAAAAACATATTTTTTGATGTGGAATGCTACCTAACATATTCATAAATTTAATATTCTTTATTGTGGCAAGAATATTCAGATCCATAAGATTCAAAATAAAAGTTTAATATTGATATAACAACAATAATACTTCAAGCATAGTAATAAAGCAATCATGTCTTCTCAAAATAACATGGCCAAAGAAAGTTATCCCTACAAAATCATATAGTTTGGCTATGCTCCGTCTTCATCACACAAAGTATTAAATCATGCACAACCCCTATGAAAAGCCAAGCAATTGTTTCATACTTTTGATGTTCTCAAACTTTTTCAATTTTCACACAATACATGAATGTGAGCCATGGATATAACACTATAAGTGGAATTGAATATGGTGGTTGTGGAGAACACAAAAAGAAGGAGATACTCTCACATCAACTAGGCGTATTAACGGGCTATGGAGATGTCCATCAATAGATATCAATGTGAGTGGGTAGGGATTGCCATGCAACAGATGTACTAGCACTAGTGCAGAATCGGGCTATTTTACTGGTTCGTAAGGACCTTTAGTGCCGGTTCGGTGGGGACTAAAGCCCCCCCCCCCACCTTTAGCGCTCGTTCATCACGAACCGAGACCAAAGGCCCACCAAGTGGCACTGGTCACATGTATGCGTCTTGACAATTCGCTTGGTTTCAAAAATTAGAAATGTCGTGAAGATGACTGTGGTGCCTGCCCCGTATGCAGTAGTCTCCACTAGATCAATGGGAGCAACTGCCTACAAATATAGGTGGATATATGTTCAAGAAAGCGTCTATATGACAGCATAATGAAGGGCAGAGGTAGGATGAGCGCAAACCTGCTCGAAAAGATATGCAACAGCAACACTCAGGCTTGTGAATGCAAAAGGTATAAGAAATTTGAAGTCTGATCCCCGCTGGCAGCCCAGAACGTATAGGTGATTAAGATGGTGAGAGCTACAGGAAGCAGTACCGCTGACTGGAGCACACCCCGCTGCTACCTCTTGAGCATGCGTTCGTTTTTCCTTGAAGAGGAAAGGCTGATGCAGCAAAGTAGTGTAAGTACTTCCATCAATTTTTGAGAACCAAGGTATCAATCCAGTAGGAAATAACACGCAAGTCACCTAGTACCTGCACAAACAATCAAGAATCTTGCAACCAATGCGATAAAGGGGTTGTCAATCTCTTCACGGTCACTCAAAAAAGTGAGATCTAATAAAGATAGTAAGATAAATATTTTTGGTATTTTTGTTGTATAGATGGGAAAGTAAAGATTGCAAAATAAAATAAATAGGAAAGTAGAATTGTAGATCAAAAACTTATATGATGTAAAATAGAAGATTATATGATGGAAAATAAACCTGAGGGGCATAGGTTTCACTACTGGCTTCTCTTAAGATAGCATATATTACGGTGGGTGAACAAATTACTGCCGAGCAATTGATAGAAGAGCGCATAGTTATGAGAATATCTAGGCAATGATCATGAATATAGGCATGACGTCTGTGTCAAGTAGACCGAAACGATTCTGCATCTACTACTATTACTCCACACATCGACCGCTATCCAGTATGTATCTAGAGTTTTAAGTCCATAAGAACAGAGTAATGCATCAAGCAAGATGACATGATGTAGAGGGATAACTCAAGCAATATGATATAAACCCCATTTTTTTATCCTCAATGGCAACAATACAATATGTGCCTTGCTGCCCCTACTGTCACTGGGAAAGGACACCGCAAGATTGAACCCAAAGCTAAGCATTTCTCCCATTGCAAGAAAGATCAATCTAGTAGGCCAAACTAAACTGATAATTCGAAGAGACTTGCAAAGATATCAAACCATACATATAAGAATTCGGAGAAGAACCAAATATTACTCATAGATAGACTTGGTCATAAATCCACAATTCATTGGATCTCGGCAAACACACAACAAAAATTATTACATCGAATAGATCTCCAAGAACATCGAGGAGAACTTTGTATTGAGAACCAAAGAGAGAGAAGAAGCCATCTATCTAATAATTATGGACCCGAAGGTCTGTGGTAAACTACTCACACATCATTGGAGAGGCTATGGTGTTGATGTAGAAGCCCTCCGTGATCGATTTCCCCTCCGGCAGATCATCAAAAAAGGCCCCAAGATGGGATCTCACGGGTACAGAAGGTTGCGGCGGTGGAAAAGTGGTTTCGTGGCTCCCCTTGATGTTTTTAGGGTATAAGAGTATATATAGGCGAAAGAAGTACGTCGGTTGAGCTCCGTGGGGCCCATGAGGGTGGGGGCGCGCGCCTACCCCCCTGGGCGCGCCCTCCTGCCTCGTGGCCGCCTCGCGGAGTTCCAGACTTCAACTCCAAGTCTTCTGGATTACTTTAGTTCCAAAAAAGATCATCGCGAAGGTTTCATTCCGTTTGGTATTCCATTTTTGCAAAACACTGAAATAGGCAAAAAAACAGAAACTGGCACCGGGCCTTCGATTAATAGGTTCTTCCCAAAAATAATATAAAAGAGCATATTAAAGCCCATTAAACATTCAAAACAGATAATATAATAGCATGGAACAATAAAAAATTATAGATACGTTGGAGACGTATCAAGCATCCCTAAGCTTAAATCCTGTTCGTCCTCGAATAGGTAAATGATAAAAACAGAATTTTTAATGTGAAATGCTACTTAACGTATTTTTCAATGTAATTTTATTTATTGTGGCATTAATGTTCAGATCCGAAAGATTCAAGACAAAAGTTTAATATTGGCATAAAAATAATAATACTTCAAGCATGCTAACCAAGCAATTATGTCTTCTCAAAATAACATAGCCAAAGAAAGCTCATCCCTACAAAATCATATAGTTTGGCTATGCTTCATTTTTGTCACACAAAATGCTTCAATCATGCACAACCCCGATGACTAGCCAAGCAATTGTTTCATACTTTAGTATTCTCAAACTTTTTCAACTTTCACGCAATATATGAGCGCAGGCCATGAACATAACACTATAGGTGGAATAGAATGGTGATTGTGGAGAAGGTAAAAAAAGAGAAAGATAGTCTCACATCAATTAGGCGGATCAATGGGCTATGGAGATGCACATCAATAGATATCAATGTGAGTTACTAGGGATTGTCATGCAACAAATGCACAAGAGCTATAAGTGTATGAAAGCTCAACAAAAGAAACTAAGTGGGCGTGCATCCAACTTGCTTGCTCACGAAGACCTAGGGCAATTTGACGAAGCCCATCATTGAAATATACAAGCCAAGTTTTATATTAAAAATCTGGTTTAAGTATGGTGCTTCCTCCAAACGGTGGAGTTGGATGGGAACCAGACGATTACTTATTTTTACAGTTTCAAGCAAAAACAAGATGGAATGTTTGTAAATGATTTTTTTACTATTTTGTTACGCCACTTGTAAAGGAGTTTTCGACATCCAAAAATGAACTGAAATTTTAAGATCCTTTACACGGTCGAGATGAACTGTCGGGCAACAAAAATGAACAACACACAAACTCAACTTTGATGAAGGATCATATTGACATCCGAGCATATTTTCAGAAATGGGGATTATGTTATTATCCCATTCTTCCCACTCTTATGGACAAAGTGAAGTTGCAAAAGGAGGGAAAAAAGGGAAAAGTACATGGTATACCACTTAGACACATGTATGTATCCATGGCTACCCAGAAGATGTTCCATCAAATATAAAACCTCTCCCGGAGCCTGGACCGACCTGACCGGCCATGATGGAGCTCAACTAACTCATCATCTTCTGCTCGTTCTTCAAGCGCTCTCGGACGGACAGTATGAACGCCGTGACCCTCTCGTCGACATCACCGGCGGCGGCGTAGGGGGCGCTCACGGTGGCGTCGATGGAAGAAGGGTACCTGGGCTGGTAGGCGTGTGCTGTAGTGACGCTAGGGGCAGGCTTGGCCTGGGCCTTGCCGGCGTACTTGGAGTAGGCCATCGCCACCTTCCCCTTGATCGCCCTGGCGCCGTTCTTCATGGTTCCCTCCATTGCACTGTGTTTGATTCTGCCTAAGCTTTGTGGCTAGGCACTTGTGTTGTGTGTGCCTTTGCTTTGCGATGCTGGAATGACGAAGGGGTAGCTACCCCATTTATACTGGTTAGTGCGTGAGATAGGCAGACAGACTGAAGAGTATTCCATTCCATGTCACTTCTTGGCTTTGTGATGCCATAGGATAGGATAATGAACATGCGTGCACCCAAGGAAATGTAGCTCTGGCAAAGTGGATCTGGGAGGTGTCACTGACAAGAGATTCCCGTGCTTTGGGAGGGTCCAGTGCTAAGTAAAGTGGCACGAGGAGGTGTCACCCAAGGAAACCTAAGCTGGTTTGTGGTCTGTATGATTGCTTCTAGCAGACTAGCAGTGCACCAAGATAATATACGGTTGGTCTTGTGACAAAAATACACGTATGCACGAGCACATGCTTGCCAAGGTTATTTGCCGCCCTCTCGCCCTTTCCAGATCACAAAGAGAAGATCGTCGCTTCGGATATTCTGTATGCGCTCCGAATGTTATCCTCATCAGGTTCCTGATTCCTCTCTATCCCCTGTGAATCATCCAGCACCACCTCGTGTAGTTAATGTAGGTTCTGTACGTGTATGATGCATCTTACAAGCCACAGTTGCACTGGGGACGACGCTTAACAACTTAACATACATGGTGTTGAGGCTAAGGAAGAGAAATAACAAAATAAGCAAGAGCTGGCTGTACTAGCCTGAACCTGTGACTAGCTAAGACTATCAGGTTAATTTCATCTTGTATCCTTTTTTTAGGGTATTTTATCTTGTATCCTGACTATGGACTAACGATTACTTTGTTTTTCAGTCGGAATAGTCTGATCACGTCTAAGCTTTTAGCTGCCCATGTGTTGTAAGAGCTTTTATGTACCAATGGCAACATGATACTACGTCTGTACCAAAATATTAGACATTCTAGCCTCTAAAAACTCTTATATTTTGATACGGATGGAGTATCAATCAATCAATGGACGCAGGCTAGTTGCACGTGCACGAGTCGCGAATGAGGAAACAAGACGTTTCCAGAAACTAAACTAACGATAGGGCTACAGACACAGACGCCCGCTAGCAAGTGCATGCAGCCATGTCGTAGCCGTCGGCTCAAAAATCTGAAAACCTTTTCCATGTGAAGATGAGAATCAAAGCATCTTCGACTTATCCGACGCTTTAACCGTGGGTATTATTGGGAAACGGAATCAGTCAACTGAATTTTTGTTGGCGTGAGTGAATCTTTCATGGCATTTCAGTCTATTTTTTCATTTCTTGTGAGATGATTATTTTTTTTTGCAAAATCAGTTGTAATTTTTTTTCTCTTTGAAGTTGCACTTCTTAGGGCATCTTCAACGGCAACCCACTAATTTTTCTTCCACATCCGTCCAGGAACAGGAGGACCAGTCCGTGGACATGGATGCGGGAGGCCATCATCCAAATCGTAGCCGCATATATCCGGATTTTTTTTAAGTCCGTGTGATCAAATAGCCGCATACAAAGGGTACATGCGTTCAAATAACCGCATGCAGCAGTACTTCAAATTTACAAAAGTTCAAATATTATATCCCAACATTGTTTTCCTCTTTAACCACCCACTGATGCTCAATCAGAGCATCCTTCGGTTGCTCGTGAGTTGCTCGATGCCGATTTATTGATGCATTTGAATAAACTCTTCAAATGTGGCCAGATTCTGGTGTGGAAATTGGATAGGATCACCCATGTTCTCAAACTCCAGAGTTGCGGCAACGTCGTCGCCCTTTTCCTCGACGGTCATGTTGTGCATAATCACACAACATGTCATCACCTTTCACATGGTCTCCGGATCCCATTGTTTAGCAGGTCCACAAACAACTGCAAAATGGCCTCTGCAGAACTCCAAATACCCTCTCAACATCCTTTCTAGCTGCTTCTTGACTTTGGGTAAAGTGAGCCCTTTTCTGGCCATCTAGGTTAGAGATGATACTGACAAAGGAAGCCCATGGAGGACAGATATTGTCGACCAGATAGTAGCCCATGTTGCACTCATGCCCATTGACAATATAGTGGCAAGGATAACCTTTTCCTTCGGCCAGCATTGCTAACAACGGCGATCACTGTAGCACATTGATGTCATTGTGAGACCCAGACATGCCAAAGAAAGTGTGCCAAATCCAAAGATCATGTGATGCAACTACTTCAAAAATGATGGTGGGCTTCTTACCACGAACCTAATATTGCCCTTGTAAAGCTTTCAGGCAGTTATTTCATTTTCAATGCATGCAGTCAAGAGATCCAAGCAAATCTGGCCACCCTCTAGCTTCTGAGATTGCCAAGAGCCTCTTGGTGTCTGCCACAGTTGATTCTCTCAAGTAATGAGGTCCAAACACCTCGACCACGGCAATTGCAAACCTGACCATGGCATCTCTGCATGTGCTCTCAAATATCCGTAGGTACTTGACCCACAAATCAGCGTCCCTACCATATGCAAGCATCCGGAGTGCATCCGTACACTTCTGGTAACTAGAGAAGCCAATCGTTCCCACGACGTCCTTTTTTGGGATGAAGTAGTCATCATAGGACCAGAAGACATGGTACAAACGATCAAAGACAGTCTTGCTCATTTGAAAACACCGTCGAAAATGGCCATCGGTGTCAAATGGTCGCGTGCCCTGTTGCGGTTGAGCACGCGATGTCCCTTGATCGAGCCCTAGAAATTGAGAACATGCTCATTCCCACGCTCTGCGTCTTCAAGGACCACCTGCATCATCGTCGTCTCATCGAAGTACTCCTCCTTGTCCGATGAGTCATCGGACGACTCAACATACTGCTCGTATATGTACTCCAAATCAGAATCCATTGCTAGAAAGAAGAAGGGAAAATTGTTTTAGCTCCGGCAATTTATCGAACAGTTGTCGGGCATGGTGAGTACAGCAGTAGCAGATGGTACCTGGTGGGGCAGTCGAAGGAGGGTTGAACCACGATAGAGGGGAAGCGGGGTGGTGCCCTGCTGGAGCGCTGGAGGTGACGGACATGTAGAGTTCCGGCAGGGTTGTGGTATGGCGTCCGGGGTGATGGAGCGCCGCCGAAGGCAAGAAGGGAAGAAGGAAGTCGAGAAAATCGAGAGGATAGAGTCGTGGGGTCCGAAAATGGTTTTGGGTGGGCCAGGGTGTCGGATTCCTATGTTTTGGGTGTCCGGAGTCCTGCAAAGCTGCCGTGTTTTTCTCTGGTTTGTGAGAGAAAACACGTCTGGACTCTTGTGCGGACGACTAATACAGGCCCGCATTAGATGTATTCCGTGGTTCAGACGGATGCGGAAGGTTTACGGGTCCACCTTGAAGATGCCCTTTTTTTGCGGGGAGCCTTGAAGATGCCCTTAACATTTAATATACACTAATTGCACATTCGAAGCATGCTTCCATTTCATTTTCATTTTTATTTGGCTGGTTGTTTTTAGTTGACCTGTGAGTCCAAAAAATTCATATTTCTCAAACCTGTTGTCTTTGTGGTCAACAGGAGGATGAGTTTCATCTATTTTTCCTGTGCCACTTTGCTTGTGCAGCTTGGTTTCCCTCTCCTTGCTTTTTCAAATATGATGTTTTACTTCAAGGCCATTCGACGATGCAGTTCGTGCTTACTGCTCTTATTCAAATGGGTCACCCACATGGCTCTATTTCAAATATTCTCAATTTTCTATGGTGCCTTTGGAAAGCTCGAAATGATTTTCTGTTTCAAAGAACAACGCCCTTCCTGATCAAGTTAGTGTTGCTGCTGGTGCTTTAAGTTTGAACTTTCAGGATGGCCTTTCAGATCTTTCAAATAAGCCGCAACAGGTTTCACAATCCCCAGTTAGCAATCAGATTCCTTTGCCAGGTAATACTATCAGATCTGATTTGTTAATTTTTGGACCCCAAGTTTTTTCTGATGCAGCTTTTAGAACAAAGAAAGTCCCTGGCCTTCAACAAGGAGAAGTGGCTACAGGTGTTGGGATCTTCATCTCAATTCTTTCTGATCAGGGAGAAATCAATGTTCAAATCTAGGCCTTGACTTCCTCTTCTGCTACTGAACAGATTGTAGCTCTTCTCCTCTTGCTGCCTTCACATGTTGGTCATGGTGTTCATTAGTAGGGGTTCTTGATCCCTTGCTACCATCTAGGACATCTATTCAGCTCTACATTCTCAGATTCTGCTATTTCTTCCCTTCCCATTTTCTGGTAGTTCTTGTAATCCTTGATGTACTATGTGTATTAGCCGAATATAAATTGGCACCTGTTGGTGCGTTGCTCTGTTAAAAAAACTTGTTAAAGTCGGATCGAATGGAAAAATCCACATATTTTTCCTTTTTGCGAATGCGCGCGCACACACACACACACATTGACCATGAGTCTTTGCTCTCTGTCCTTATTCCGCCTTTGAAATGATCGCGATGACTTGACCGGTGATGAGGCATCCATGGAAGGAACGCCGTCCATAGAAAAGCGGTGTAGGTTTGGCTCTCGATACTCACTAGACTAGATGACCGAGGCGCTAGGGAAAGAATCGAATGGGTAAGCGTTGCCGCAGCAGTGAACTTATCCAACCCCCGGCCGGTGATGCTCACTGGATGGTGGTCGTGGTATATAGTATCGTAGGTCTTGAGCATTCTTCATGAGAGACTGAGAGTCCACGTCCCAACATCTGGGGGAATCGTGTCCGGCCGGTGGACAGAAAACCGTCGGCCGAATCATGTTAGTTAGGCCAACTCCATCGCGCGACTCTATACTGTCCGCGCGCGTCTGTTTGAGGTAAAATGGACAAATAGCGCGGCCCAGCACGCGGCCTTAAACGGACAAATGTCCGGATTCCGTCCGTTTTCGACCCATCTCCGACCCAAACTTGCGCTCGGTTTGATGTGAAACGGACGCGCGCGGACGGCCTGGATGCACGCCCTT